>NC_134354.1:634841565-635136116 GCF_048569485.1 Anomaloglossus baeobatrachus
TTTTACCTCAGTAGTTGGTGAGGCTTTTACCTCAGTAGTTGGTGAGGCTTTTACCTCTGTAGTTGGTGAGGCTTTTACCTCAGTAGTTGGTGAGGCTTTTACCTCAGTAGTTGGTGAGGCTTTTACCTCAGTAGTTGGTGAGGCTTTTACCTCTGTAGTTGGTGAGGTTTTTACCTCAGTAGTTGGTGAGGCTTTTACCTCTGTAGTTGGTGAGGCTTTTACCTCTGTAGTTGGTGAGGCTTTTACCTCTGTAGTTGGTGAGGCTTTTACCTCTGTAGTTGGTGAGGCTTTTACCTCTGTAGTTGGTGAGGCTTTTACCTCTTTAGTTGGTGAGGCTTTTACCTCTTTAGTTGGTGAGGCTTTTACCTCTTTAGTTGGTGAGGCTTTTACCTCTTTAGTTGGTGAGGCTTTTACCTCAGTAGTTGGTGAGGCTTTTACCTCAGTAGTTGGTGAGGCTTTTACCTCAGTAGTTGGCGAGGCTTTTACCTCAGTATTTGGTGAGACTTTTACCTCAGCCTCAGTATTTGTAAGCCAAAACCAGGAATGGAACAATCAGAGGAAAAGTATAATACACCACTTCTGCATTTTTTACCCAATGCTGGTTTTGGTTTACAAATACTGAGGTAAAAGCCTCCCCAAATACTGACTGTGTGCACAAGGTCTTAGAGATCATTCACACGTGTGATGTTTTTGTATGAGTGCCATGTATAGTTTTCATGGATGGCACTCGTACTTGTGATATCTATCGGATCACTTTCATGTGTGTGATTTTTCACAGATCAAGCTTAATCACAGAGACATATCCGTTATTGATATTAGACTTAGATTTAAAATCAGCAATGCAAGTGTATGGGTCCATTAAAAAAAAAAAAAAAAAAAAATCAGGCTGCAGTTAATGGTCATCCAGGTGTGGTCTAATTTTCATGGTCTTTTAGATAGATGAAGTACAAGAAAACTGATGACACTAGGACCGAAAAAATCTGCCGCTTTTCTCATGTGAAAATTCAGACTTCTGAATGAAGCTTTATGGGATGTGCACACGGAGTGTTTTTTGGAGCGTTTCTGCTTCAAAAACTCAAGTGTTATAACACTGCTTCGGTGTTATGCATATGCTCACTACCATAGATTATTGGAAGTGAAGGGCATTGTGTGTGCTACTCCCTCTGGCTTATGTGTACACTAAAATACATACAGTGGAACCTCGCTTAACGAGTAACCCAGTTAGCGAGTATTTTGCCTAACGAGCAAAGCTTGCTGTAAATTTCTAACTTGATTTACGAGCAAGCTTTGCTGTACGAGCAAAAACTCACCGCACACACTTCCGCTTCCGTACATCCACCGCGCTCTGACCCGCTCTTGCAGTCCACCCACACACATAAGCACGCACACACACGCACACACAAACAAGCACGCACAAACACACACACACACACATTATGCTCACCTTACCTTCCGTTCCCTCGCCGGCCTCCTGGAACTTGCATGCATCAGGTAACCATCGCGACCGATACACATGCTGTACCTGCGGACTACAAGACTCAGGAGGCCGTCGATGGAACGGAAGGTACACATTATGCTCACCTTTCCTTCCGTTCCATCGCCGGCCTCATGGTTCTTGTAGTTCGCCGCTCCAGGATATGTATCCGATAACCATCGGCGACGAGGGAGGAACTTCCCCTGTCGGGTGCTACTCAAAGGCAGCGCGCTGGCCAATCAGAGGCAAGCGGCTCCTGTCTTTGACGTCAGCGCGCTGGGAGCTGAAGGTCCCGCATCGGTTGCCTTGATTACCCGATACTCAGCCCGTACCGGCGAACTGCAAGATCCAGCAGGCCGACAATGGAATGGAAGGTAAGGTGAGCATGTGTGTGAGTTTGTGCGTGTTGGAACGTGTGTGGAATGGCACAATAGAGGACCAGGATGGGAGATTTAACAAGTTGTGGAACGAATTGTTTGCATTGCAATGATTTCCTATGGGAAATCTTGCTTTGCTGAACGAGTAACTTTGTTAACAAGCACAGTCCCAGAACGGATTGTTGTCGTTAACCAAGGTTCCACTGTACATTAAACGTGGGATTTGGCTTGTAAAAATTTCATTTCTGGCTAAGATTTTATATAAAAATGATTGTCAGCCTTCTCTTCACACTGCACTTACTGCTCTGGTGGATGATGCCAGACGGCATTACATGGGTTATCCATGAGATCAGGCTGCCTTCAGAAATTTGAGACCTAATTTTGATGATGGATCCCAGCTCAAGGCCAGACCAGTCAGACACATTTTCACAGCTGTCATATGAGGCTTTTAAGATATCACATCACTTTTTTTTTTTTCCCTTCCTTGAGGGGTTCTTTGCTTTCTGATATCCTGTTTCCAAGGTTGGCTACAACTTTTTTTTTTTTTTTTTTTGGTCATCAATCCTTCTCTCCGCCCACCAGAAAATATTAAAAAAAACAAAACAAAAAAAAAAAACCCTTAAGCACATGTGACACCGGTTTCCAGTCCTTTATAATATCTAAAGTATCTGTAAAAATGGCCAGGTAATAGAACTTCTAAGGCCCATAATTAAATAACCTATGGGA
This sequence comes from Anomaloglossus baeobatrachus, assembly GCF_048569485.1. Classification (NCBI taxonomy): domain Eukaryota; kingdom Metazoa; phylum Chordata; class Amphibia; order Anura; family Aromobatidae; genus Anomaloglossus; species Anomaloglossus baeobatrachus. The sequence continues at coordinate 634,844,143 of NC_134354.1, forward strand.
ACATGGATAGAAAATACTTTAACATTCAAAAAGAGTAAAGATGTCTGTAAAGGAAAGGAGACAGCGCTCCGAGGAGGGTTTTTAAATTTGTTTTTATACTGTCTATTTCTATTGTTCTATGAAGTCGCTTTCTACAGTCGGATGTGGAATCCCTCCTCCCTTAGGGTACCGTCACACTTTAGCAACGCTCCAGCGAACCCATCAGCGATCTGACCTGGTCAGGATCGCTGGTGCGTCGCTACATGGTCGCTGGTGAGCTGTCAATCAGGCAGATCTGACCAGTGACCAGCCCCCAGTGACGCGTGTAAGCGATGTTGCGCTTGGTAACGAAGGTAAATTTCGGGTAACCAAGCGCTTGGTTACCCGATATTTACCTTGGTTACCAGCGCACACCGCTTAGCGCTGGCTCCCTGCACTCGTAGCCAGAGTACACATTGGGTTAATAAGCAAAGCGCTTTGCTTATTTACCCGATGTGTACTCCGGCTACGTGTGCAGGGAGCCGGCACTGGCAGCCTGAGAGCGGCGAACGCTAGTAACCAAGGTAAATATCGGGTAACCAAGCAAAGCACTTCGCTTGGTTACCCGATATTTACCTTGTTTACAGCTTACCGCAGGCTGCCAGAAGCCGGCTCCCTGCACATTCAGATCGTTGCTCTCTTGCTGTCAAACACAGCAATGTGTGCTTCACAGCGGGAGAGCAACATCCAAAAAATAAACCAGCAGGGGCCAGATCACTGCTCAGTGTCACACACAGCGAGATCGCTAATGAGGTCACAAAAACCGTGACTCAGCAGCGATCTTGCTATGTGAGAAGTACCCCTTAGGCTACATTCACAAATCCTTGTCTATTTTTCAATCCATTCAAAATAGACCATTTTTATATTCATCCTCCTTGCATCTGATTATATAGATATAGATAGATATATATATAGATATACATATAATTTATAAATATATATTACACACACAGTGGAACCTTGGATTAAGAGTAACTTGGTTTGAGTGTGTTTTGCAAAACAAGCAAACTTTTTAAAAATGTGTAACTTTGTTTAAGAGCAATGCTTTGCAATAAGAGCAAATACTCGATGTGCACACTTGTTTGTCCTTTCACCGCGTTCTGTATGTACTGTATAGGCTAGAGTATACCATTGCACTGTACAGTATATACTATATAGCATTTCAATAAGTTTGCATTTGTGGATACAGTATTGTACTCTTTCTGCTAACCAGTATAGCACATTGCTTATACTGTACTTCTCGCACACCAACAATTCTATTGGAAGCAAAAGTGCAGTTTAATTTGTTTTACATGGTTTTTACTGTACAGTATTTTGTATTAATGTACTGTAGTAATGAATACAGTAGATTAGTTTGTATTACTGCAATAAGTTTGTATAAATACAGTAAATATTTTTGGGTTGTGGAACGAATTCTGTGTCTCAATGATTATATATACAGATATATAGATATAGATGTGTGTGTATATATGTATATATGTATATATATATATAATATATATATATATATATATATATATATATATATATATATATATATGTATGTATATATATATATATATATATATATATATATTATAAATAATATTAGTATAAATATATATAAAATATATATATTTTAATTAGACTGAACTTTTTTAGCCATTGACCGTCCTCAGCGTGTCATCCATTTTATTCAGTTCTCCATAGAGTTTAATGGCACAGTCTGATCCACGATATAGATCTTGGTATACATGCAGGACTAGATCTCCACTTACAGTTGGGTTGTGCCCGTGGTTTCTTTTTTTTCCTCAGAAAAATCATCTTTGGCTCATCTGTTGCTGGTATTTCAGTTATCAGACCTTTAAATGTACTAAAATAATTGCTGATTACAGGGAACAGTAGAATACATTCCATTTCACAGTGTTGTGGCCATGTACATACATTACATGAATGTGGCCAAAGCTGTCGATTTTCAGCTGGACCCTCTGAGGAGTATGGGGTAGTTGCTTTCATGGCAGAGGTTAGAATGACTGTTCCTAAGAAAATCTGTCTTTTTTTTTTTTCCATGTTGTGTCGGGGGAAATAGACATCATCTGGATGAGTGTTCAGCTGTTTTGTGTGTGTCAGTCTTTAGTGCCCCTTTAAAGGGGTTTTCCCCTGGACACTGTTAATTTTAAAGTTCATTTTAATCAATACATCTTGAAATAATAATTTCCACAATTGAATGTGTTTAAAAAAAATCCTGTGGTGAGATAATCTTATACAGGTTCCCCGGCTATGTACTGTGTAATGGCTGTGTCTGACTGTACAGGGACAGGGTCTTATGATACCACAACTTCTGGGCCGGGGAGGAAGCAAGAGTATGAAGACATTTCAGCACAGGATCGCAAATAATTCTTTTTTTTTTTTTTTTTTTTTGTAAAACCTTTTTTAAAAACGAGCAGGGAAATGCCTTGCTTCACAAAAAGAATCATTCATGATCCCATACTGTAATGTCTTTATACTTTTTTGCATCCAGCTCAGGAGATGTGGTATGATCTGATCATGGCCCTGTACGGTCAGACACGGTCATTACACAGTACATAGCAGGGGCACATATATAAGATTATCTCAGCACAGGAACATTTATCTTAAAGGGAACCGGTCACCACTTTCTTGGCCTATAAGCTGCGGCCACCACCACCGGGCTCTTATATACAGGACTCTAACATGCTGTATATAAGAGCCCAGGCCGGGGGTATAACATAAAAAGCACTTTATAATACTTATCTAACGGTTGCGCTGTGGGCCTTATGGGCATCTCCGTTGTCCAGTGCTGGCGCCACCTTTTTTTGTCCATCTTTGTTCTCTTTCTTCTCTAGCCGCGGTGCATGACGCATCTGCGTCATACACACTCACCGGTCCGGGGCAGGGCATCAAAGTGCGCCTGCGCAGGACTGGCGAGTGTGTATGACGTAGACGCGTTATGCACCCCGCCTTCATTAAGAGGACGAAGATGGCTGATAGAGGCGGTGCCGGCATCGGATAACGGAGACGCCTATAAGGCCCACTGCAGCGATCGTTAGGGTAAGTATTATAAAGTGTTTTTTATGTTGTACCCCGGGTCTGGGCTCTTATATACAGCAGGTTGGAATGTTGTATATAAGAGCCCGGTGGTGGTGGCCGCAGCTTATAGGCCAAAAAAGTGGTGACAGGTTCCCTTTAATACACTGCATAATTGGGTGAGTTTATTATTCCAAGATCTATTGATTAAAATGAACTTTGTTTACGGGAAAACCCCTTTAAGGAGCGTTGGGCAGTGATTGCTCACAGCCGTCCACTGCAAAACAAGTTTATCATTTCCTGAAATATGTACTTTGTAACTAATATACTTGCAAGTAAAGCAAGACGTGCTAGTAGTGGGGCATCATAAAATGTCATTAAATAGACTTTCTGTTAGTTTTCTCTTAAATATGTTGTGCCAAGATATGTAGGAGTTACCTTAGTAATAACAGCCGCCTGCTTCTCATGCGGGGAGGCAGCGATTAGGAGCCAGCACGCTGAGAAGATTCAAGGCTCGGTGATTTTCTAATTATTGGTACATGTCAGACATTGGTCTTTAGATAGGAAAGCATGATTTTATTTTGTTATAGCATCACCATAGATGTAATTTTATTTTATATTATATTTTATATTATATCTGGTTCCCCTATGCGCGGGTGTTATGGAGGTGATGGGTGCAGCGAGTAGTCACAGGGGAAACAGAAATGTAGTGATTCATATCTCGCACCCATAGCTGACAGACACACACAGACATATATTGCGCCATGTCTCTATCTTGATGGCCCGTCCAAAATCTGATGCCAAGTGTTACTTTGGAAGCTTTGCAGATACGGAAATATGATTGTTACATGATGATATCTCGGAGGTGGCATTTACTGAGAATTTGAGATCTAGACTTGTTTTGAAGGCCTGATCCAAATTTGATGGCGTCCTAGATATATATGGCCGACAAGTTCTGGTCTAATTGAGAGATGTAGAGTAAAGGCCCAGTCACACACAACGACTTACCAGCGATCCCGAAAACGATGAGACCTGATAGGGATCGCTGGTAAGTCGCTGGGAGGTCGCTGTTGAGATGTCACAGTCAGATCTTACCAGCGATGCAGGAACAATACAGGTCGCAGTAGCGACCTGTATAACGATCTCAGCAGTCACTGTGACCCTGTCACACAGTGTCAAACACAGCGATGTGTCCTGCCCAGCAGGACATCACCTTTGAAGAAAATGGCCTGGACCATTCTGCAATGACTAGAGATCTCACAGCAGGGGCCTGATCGCTGGTAGGTGTCACACACAACGATATCGCTAACGGGATCGCTACTGCGTCACAGAAACCGTGACTCCGCTGCAATCTCGCTAGCGATCTCGTTATGTGTGACGGTACCTGAAGTCCTCTCTAGATATGGTATCTATAGTAAATAAGGATAAGTTAAAAAGTAAGTGTATTCACTCTAGATTTAATATTGCAAGTGGAAAATTCTTAGCAACAAATTGGTTGACCTCCAAATCTTGTTTTAAGGGGTGGTCAGTTTCAAAGTAAGTTAGCACCTACACAAAAAGAGTATGACTTGATGTTTGTGGGGACCAGTGATCCTGAGAACTGGTCTATGGAACCCAGAGAGCAGGCTCTGTAGAGCCCCCATCCTGAATGGAGCACATATTTCCGGCAGTCCCATTAATAACCATGGAGTGGCGGTCCGGCAGATTTGCCACCTCTGATCCATTCTTGACAGAGCCTGAGTCTCCATTTCAGAGCTTCGTTTTCGGGATCAATTGCGATCCCAGCTGTTGGACACCAGCAATCGGTAAGTTATCCCCTATCATGGGGATGACCTTTTAAATGTGAAGCATATCAATTCTTTCTGCAGATCTTTACCCCTTGTAATTTATCTGTAATAATGTGGATTTTACCTCGGATCTGTAATGTAGCTTGACTGTATTCCTAAAAAATATAACAGTTATGAAGGTTTTTATTTTAAAATAATTCTTACACAGTTGACTGATGGTTGGAACTATTGGCCTGATACTGTCCAATGTTGGGGTGGGACGTGGGCCGGAGGGGTGGGACGTGGGCCGGAGGGGTGGGACGTGGGCCGCCACATGTGTGATGCGTGATTCCTATGATGTTTTTAACTTTTATATTAGTGGGAAATGCCTTTTATTTAATTTGTAGGAGTAACAGAAGAGCAGGACACTTCATTGTTGTAAGAAAAAATGATTCAGAATTGTTATCTTATGGGGAACACTGGTTATGATGTTACTCATTTGTTCAGCATTATTTACTACATGCTATAAACATGGGTGTAGTTCTGTAGAAATGCTCCGGACACTGTGTACAGCTGCCCCTAGATAACATCTGCCGGTTCTGACATATCTGACGAGCCCCCTAGTCGAGGCATTGAAAATCCCAACAGATTGGATTTTTCTTTCTTTTCCTTCTCATCCCCCCGCTCCATAAAATATGTGGGCAGCCAATACAGAGAACGCATTCTGTATCATTGTCTGTGTCTTGTTTTGGAAAGAAAAAGATAAAGTGAGCAGCAATTATTATTGCACTTTGGTGACGTTCTGGGTCCAGTCCCTGGATTCCTTTTCCTGGGACCAGAAGTACTAAATGCGATTGTTGCTGGATGTCACACACAGCGACATCGCTAGCAAGATCACTGTTGCGTCACAAAACCCGTGACTCGGCAGCGATGTCGCTAGCGATGTCGCTTAGTGAGACGTGGCCTTTATGCAGGCGTCGCACGACTCGATCTATCGTGCGATAGGTCGTCGGGGTCACGGTTTTCGTGACGCACATCCGGCTTCGTTGGCGACATCGTCCCGTGTGACACCTACGAGCGATCGGAAATCGGTGACAAATCGTTTGTGTACTCGTCGTTTATTTTTAAAAAATCGTTTATTTTACTTTGCGCCGGTTGTTCATCGTTCCCGGGGTAGCATATATTGCGCTGTGTGACACCCCGGGAACGATGAACACAGCTTACCTGCGTCCCACCGGCTATGTGGAAGGAAGGAGGTGGGCGGGATGTTTACGTCACGCTCAACTCCGCCCCTCCGCTACTATTGGCCGGCCGCTGTGACGCCGAACGTCCCACACCCTTCAGGAAGTGGATGTTTGCCGCCCACAGCGACGTCGCTCAGCACGTAAGTACGTGTGATGGGGGTTAAACTACTTTGTGCGACACAGGCAGCGATTTGCTCGTGATGCACAAACGACGAGGGCGGGTACGATCGCTCGATAGATCGCATCATGTGACGCCCACTTAAGTCTATCTTGCAGATGAGACTTTGACTTGTGTATTGTTTTCCCAAACTAGAGGTGCACAATTTACATATTTACCAGTTTTCTATAAAAAGATATTAGACTTCTGATTGCATACCACATCCAGCATTTGATAAAGATGGGCAATTCCCCAACCTTCATTCCAATCAAGTATCCGTTTTCAAATGATAATAAAAACCCTTTAAAAAGGGGTTTTTTGTTTGTTTTTGTTTTTTATTTTCTTTAAATACATAGGCAGTGGTTGGGTATGTGCCCTTATTTTGTAGGTTCAGCAGAAAAAAAAGAGGGGCTCACAATCTCTAAATTTTCTACGGGGAGAGGAAAAATAATGTAAAAGCGCTGTGGCAAATAATGCCGCTATATAGGGGAGAAAAAAAAGTGAGGTTTTTTTTTTTGTTTTTTTCAATTTAGGCTAATTTCACACATCAGTTTTTTTCCATCAGGCACAATCCGGAAAAAAACAGGGAAAACTGATCCAGCGCCGGATCCGTTTTATCCCCATTGATTTGTATTGGCGCCGGATTGTGCCTGATGGCCTTGCGTTGCATCCGGCTTTTGCCGGATCCGTCATAATTGCCTAAAGCGGTGGCCGGAGCGAACGTATCTTGTAACGTTTTTTTGTCCGGCAAAAAAACCGCATTGCGCCGGATCCGGCACGATATGGCGTGTTTTATAATGGAAGCCTATGGACACCGGATCGGCGTAATGCGGTAAAAAAATGGATGCGGCCACTGGATCCATTTTTGTAAACTGAGCATGCTCCAATGTATTGAAAAAACGGATCCAGCAAAAAAAAAAAAACGGACGACAAGGATGCAAAAACGGAAGCGACGGATCCGTTTTTTGACTGATCAGGTATATTGGAACCATCAAAAAAAGGATCAGGCACATCAGTTTTTGCATAGTCTGCGCCGGATCCGTTGCATCAGGCACACGCCGGATTGTGCCTGATGCCAAAAAACTGATGTGTGAAAGTAGCCTAATAAAGATTTTAAGTTGTGTTTTGCGTTCATACATTGCTCGCACTATGCCTATGGGGCAGCATGTCGTGTCATGGCCTTCATCTGTGATTGATAGACTTGCAGGGTCTCGCACCACCCAAACTTTGTACCAGCTTCCTATTAGGCCTCCACTCTTTAATATTAAAGCCCTCACTTCTATTTTCAGCGATTGGCTCGCACCCCCTCTGATTTTTACTTGAACGTTCCTCAGAACAATAATGTTGATTCTTTGGATTTGCCGAGGTCTTTTCGGGTCATCGGGGGTGCACCTGCAATCGTCTGGTTTAATGAGGTCGCCTATCTGGTGGCGAGACTGGAGCAGCACCTGCGTGTCTTTCATGCTTATTTGCTGAGGGCAATATTCCTCTTACCATAAATGCCATTCTCCATAACTGAGCAGAACAAAGCTCCCATTCTTTGTCTGGAAATCTGACGTTCAAACATGTCAAAACCGGTCCCTGAAGGTTGGGTTTCACACGCAGAGCAGACACGCAGCCGCGATCTATTGACGAGAAGTTGGCTGGTGTCTGGAAGGCAGATGTTTTCTTCTATATTGTGATTTATCGGAGTACAGTGACCGCGGACTGGATGCAGTAGGAATTCAGCGCGGTTACTATTTAAGGCATGTGGTATGTTTTTCTGAACGCGACCCGATGTAGGAGCTTATCGGCACATACCATCCTCATTCTCCTGTCTGCCGGGTCTTGTTCCACAGACATGTCTGGCTACACCTCTCCCTGGTGCATAAGCGGATGGCCTTGGTCTATCCATTTCAGGCATTGATCAGGGCTTGATGTATTGGCTTTGCTGTTATGTGGAACATTAAAAGGGAAACCTGCAAACGAATGCAGCGAAATGTCCTGCCGCAGAAAATGCAGACCCTTACCATAGCTGGTGCTGCAATGTAATTACAGTAAGCACTTATGAACCTTGCAGCGACGTGTAATTAGTTTATTATTATTATGCTGACATTATTGAAAAATGGAGCCAATGTCTTAGGATCCGACCAGACTTATTAGCAAGAACTATTAATGATCCTGAGATTCAGATGGAGCACAGCTGATCACAGCGATATTGGGTTTCATGCATTTATCAGCTGATACATAGATAATGTGAGCCTGATTATTCCAACATGCGAGTCCCAAGAGATTGATTGGTATAGTAAGGGTCTGTGGAAAAATATTCCAGGCCTAGTCGGGCTGCAGGCAAGGAAATAAGATTGGGCTAATGTTGCGTTTGTCATCAGCAGGTTTGTGCTGTATTGTAAACCAGTACGTAACTGAATGAAATAAACAGACGAGTGCAGAAGTGTTTGTTCAACTCTCATTTGGTCAAAATGGAGGGTCTTATTCTGTCTCACGTATAGACCAAAAATCCAGTTGGGAGAGAAGGCTTGCTGCAACAGAAACCTGATTAGTGAAGTGCCCCGGGACCCGCTTCTTGCACCCCTAACAGCTGGTCTTCTCTTAGAAGGCTGTGACCAGTCTGGCATTTGTAGTGCCTATGAAATGAATGGCCTCCTTGTAATACGAGGACCACTGGAGTACTCCAGGACAAGTACTGCTGTGTATGGTCCTCTGATGACCGCTGGAGTGCTCCCGGACGGGTGCTGCTGTGTATGGCCCTCCAAGGACCGCTCTATTGCTCTACGTCCAGTGCTGCTGTGTATGGCCGTCTGAGGACCGCTGGAGTGCTCCAGGATGGGTGCTGCTGTGTATGGCCCTCCGAGGACCGCTCTACTGCTCTAGGTACAGTGCTGCTGTGTATGACCCTCCTGGGATCTCGTCGGCCATGCTTATGTGTAATTATTTCGATTTTATTTTATGCTACTGTGGCTAAAATGTTAGGGTCAATAAAATACTTTGTGGATATCACTGGATCTTGGCAGCCGGATTTAAGCTGAAATAGATTGCATTTGCTGGAAAATGAGTTTGGAATATATCACTTTCAGCTCCAGCACACGCTAAAATATTACCTTTTTTGACACCTTTGTAAAAATATACTGAAAGCAGCAAACCAGCGTTTACATTTTTTTTATTGCATTGCTGGAGTGGTCCTAAATCTAAGTTCCCTGCCCCCTGTATTATACTCTCTTCCAGTGGCTTCATCTTCTGTCACTGCTGCTTCAGTCTGTCTCTGTTGATTTATGACCTGCCGGCAGCTCCAGTGTCATGCAGCGTACGGGAAACTCGATACAACTCTTTGAGAGCCTCATTCTGGCCTCGTTCTGGCTCTCCTAGAGTTGCATTGGGAGCTTATGACATAACTTTCGACTTCTGTCCACTCAGAACTTAGTCACAAGATGGCGCCCCGGGGCTCTAGTGACGTCTTTAAAAGGTGAAGACGCCGGAAGGTCAGCATATGACAGGGGCTTAGAAATAGTGTCACTCGAGCGATGGGAAAAAGAACAACTCTGGAGTATTTGCTTTAAATGACTTAGTTGTGCAATTGGTAGTATACGGTGGGAAGGGGGGGGGGGTAGAAGCAGGTATGCAGACAGTGGAATAGTTTGAATTCTAATCATCCTATGAACAGTACATGGGTTTTCTTGAATGTATCTGATCTTAAGGCCCAGTCACACTAAACAACTTACCAGCGATCCCAACAACAATACAACCTGATAGGGATTGCTGGGAGGTCGCTGGTGAGATGTCACACTAAGCGACGCTCCAGCGATCCCACCAGCAACCTGACCTGGCAGGGATCGCTGGAGCGTCGTGGAAGCGATGCTGCGCTTGGTAACTAAGGTAAATATCGGGTACCCAACCCGATATTTACCTTGGTTACCAGTGCACACCGCTTAGCGCTGGCTCCCTGCACACCTAGCCACAGTACACATCGGGTTAATTACCCGATGTGTACTGCAGCTACATGTGCAGAGAGCAGGGAGCCGCGCACACCGCTTAGCGCTTGCTCCCTGCTCTCCTAACTACAGTACACATGGGGTTAATTACCCGATGTGTACTGTAGCTACATGTGCAGAGAGCAGGAGCCGGCACTGACAGCTGAGAGAGGCGGAGGCTGGTAACGAAGGTAAATATCGGGTAACCAAGGGAAGGGCTTCTTGGTTACCCGCTGTTTACCCTGGTTACCAGTATCCGCAGAAGCCGGCTTCTGCTGCCTGCACATTTAGTTGTTGCTCTGTCGCTGTCACACACAGCGATGTGCGCTTCACAGCGGGACAGCAACAACTAAAAAATGGCCCAGGACATTCAGCAACAACCAACGACCTCACAGCAGGGGCCAGGTTGTTGCTCAATGTCACACACAACAACATCACTAGCAAGTTGTGCCTCAGCAGCGATGTTTAGACTTTCTTTTGCAGCCTTATCAATCTGGGAACGGTCTGGTGACCGCTGTGGATGTTTACCCAGCCAGGCCTCCTCCACCGATCCACTTATGATATATGAATAGACACTGTGACCCTAATTCATTAAAGCTTTTACACCACAAAACACTGACATAAAAAGCTTTTAAAACACAAAAAAGTGCAACTTTGGGTTTTTTATTGGCAGGTTCGTCCAGCTCCACGTAAATGGGTGCAGCCGGGGAGGGACAGTAGCGCGAGACCGCCCGCTCCTCAAGTTCACTATGTGCTGTGATGCATGCCATTTGTCAGATGCTCCTGATTCACCCTTGTATGTACTAATATAAAGTTGTACCAATCTGCATGGGGTCACATCGAGCACATGGTATCAGACAAGGGTTAAGAAACGTGCACATCTTAATGTGTTGCGAGCGTCTGACTCCAGCACTTCCCTCATCAAGAGTGGCATGAACGCCGCCTGTCTTGATTAATTGGGGTCTTCTTATGCCTACTTGTGCACCCTTCTATATTTTTAGAATCACAGGTGCTCTGCACATAAGATACATTCTTTGCTTCCCGGTTTGACCCTTCAGGGTAGTTCTCCATACATGAATTTACAGCTTCAGTGAAGTATTCTGTGCTGCGTGTGAAGGGGGCTGGCTTACTGGTCATTGCGTAGCTGAGCCAGCCCATTTCTCTGTGTATCCACCATGACACAAGAAGCTCTTGGAGCGGGCCAGACGTAGAGCTGCTGACTGGCTACTGTAAGGGATATCTGAATATTGAGACCACTATAAGGGTATGTGCCCACGATCAGGACCCGCTGCATCTTTTACGCAGCTGGTCCTAACGTGCGAGACCATGGGTCTCCTCCACAGAAGACAGCAGGTTCTCACTGCGGAGGACGCTTGGGACTCCACAGCAAACAATTGACATGCTGCAGCTCAGAAAAGTCACGCCGCAGTTCAGTGTTTGCTGCAGAAAAAACAAGCACAGTGGGCACGAGATTTCTAGAAATCCCATCCACTGTGCTTGTACTATACATCGCAGTGTTTTGGACGCAGCTGAACTATGTTGCATCCAAAAGGCTGAAAACTGATCTTGAGCACGTACCCTTATAATAGAAGAATGTCAGCAAGTTTTATGATTAAAGTTAATCTGTCAGCAGGTTTTTGCTATGTAATCTGAAATCAGTAGGAGATAGAGGCTGAGACACAGATTTCAGCCTTCATTTATTAAGCTGTTTGTTGTTTACTTAAGGGGGCTTTACACGCTACGACATCGCTAATGTGAACTCGTTGGGGTCACGGAATTGGTGACGCACATCCGGCCACATTAGCGATGCCGTTGTGTGTGACACCGATGAGCGATTTTGCATCGTTGCAAAAACGTGCAAAATCGCTCATCGGTGACATGGGGGTCCATTCTCAAATATCATTACTGCAGCAGTAATGAAGTTGTTCCTCGTTCCTGCGGCAGCACACATCGCTCCGTGTGACACCGCAGGAGCGAGGAAGCTCTCCTTACCTGCCTCCCGGCCACAATGCGGAAGGAAGGAGGTGGGCGGGATGTTAAGTCCCGCTCATCTCCGCCCCTCCGCTTCTATTGGGCGGCCGCTCAGTGACGTCGCTGTGACTCCGCACGGACAGCCCCCTCAGAAAGGAGGTGGTTCGCCGGTCATAGCGACGTCACCGGGCAGGTAAGTATGTGTGACGGGTCTGGGCGATGTTTTACAGCACGGGCAGCGATTTGCCCGTGTCGCGCAACAGATGGGGGCGGGTACCCACACTAGCAATATCGGGACCGATATCGCAGTGTGCAAAGCCCGCTTTAGGCTATGTGCGCACTGGGAAATGAAATTTCCTTGAGTAAATTCCGCAGGCTCTCAAAGATGTTATCACCTGCGGAAAAAATCCGCACCAAATTCCGCACCAAAATCCGCATGCGGATTGTCGCGTTTTGTTGCGGATTTGGTGCGGAATTGGTGCGGATTTGGTGCGGTTTTTCCGCAAGCTGTTCCCTGCGTGATTTTTACATTAGATTAGGGAAAACCCGCAGCTACCTGCGGAAAAGAAGTGACATGCACTTGTTTTTGCTGCGGGATTTCCGCAGCAAAACATGCAGCTGTCAAATTCTGCCTAGTGCGCACAGGATTTTTTTTCTCCATAGGATTTGCTGGTGATTCACTGCAGAGATGTTATGAACATTTTCTGCAGCGAAACATGCAGCAAATCCGCGGAAAATCCGCGGCAAAATCCGGTAAGTGCGCACAGAGCCTAACAGTGAAAGTTTTATCACTCAGACATTGTAATTGCTGTGACTATCTACCTAGTGTCATGTAGTCTGACCGTGCCCCTATGGTCTCTCATTCCTACATCATGCTGCTCTCATATGAGGTAGCAAAAACCTGCTGACAGACTCCTTGTAAGGGTGTACTTACTTTGGCCTATAGTTGAGAATCGTTTATTCGTTTAAATAGACTGCCAGTGAATTAGTAAAATGCTTGTTTGTTGGGTGAGATTTTGAAGCTTGGTTAGAAAAATTTTATTTAAAGGAATATCGCACAATAAAGGGGATATTTTTAAGAATGCTTTTTAATTTTCAACCCTCATATTTCCCTCCAAAAATATAGCAAAGGTTTGAGTATTGTACACTTCATCAAGCTATGAATACGGTGTGTGGAATCTTTCCAAGGCCCTGTGCGCACTCTGTGTTTTGCTGCAGATTTGCTGCGGTTTGGGTGCAGAATTGGTGCAGTTTGTCTTCATAAACTTCCTGCAGATCTTCCACAGCAATGTCTATGAGAAGTCCAAAATGCTGTGCACACGTTGCTTCTTTTGTCCTTCGAGGTTTTGCTGCAGATTTTCTGCAGCAAAAAGCAGCAGCATGTCACTTTTCTGCGTTTTGCCATTGACAATGTTAAAAAAAAAACAAACAAAACAAAAACAAAATGCACCAAAATGGTAAAAATGCATGCGTTTTTGGTGCGGTTTTTGTGCAGGGAGGTGCATTTTTCTGTCAGAGGGTGTGTTTTTCGCTGGAGAAACAAATCTGCAGTGTGCGCACATAGCCTTAGATGAGAAAAATGCATATAGTGTTACACTACTTTCCTCTATCCAGTGCATGTTGTTCTGCATATACTGTATTCTAAGCCTGATGAAGGGTACAACACCCGAAACCTTGCTATATTTCATTCTGCAGTGTAATTTTTTGGGGGGGGGGATATGAGGGTTGAATTATAAAAAGCATTCACAAAAATATTCCCTACTTTTTACCTATTATTGGTTTGCTATTCCTATTAGATAATAATTTTCTGACCAAGTAGGGAGTAATGTAGTCCGCAAAAGCATAAAGAAACCAAACTGTTGTGGTTTTGCACTCTCATTGCTTTTAATAGTGAAAAAAAAGCTGAAAACTGATATACATTTTTTGCAAAAAATGTATTTTTTATTCTTTTTTTTATTTTAAAGAAATTTTTTTGAGAAATTTGTATGCAAACACATTTTTTTCCACAATTAGTTTTTAATCTTTTTTTTTTTTTTTTTTTTTTTTTACTATATTTTTGTATGGCCACATGTCTACTTTAATTCCGTATGAAGTGTACTGTGTACAGTACTTTTTATCTTGTGACTTCATTCTTAAAATGCAATGTTCTTCTGGCTCTGATTTTGTTTTTCTCTATAGGGTACAAGGGGAAAAAAAAAAATAAGAAAAGCTTGAAATGGCTATAAAGCAACATGTTACAAAATGACAATGCCACCAAATACTATAAAAACACTTAAGTCTTGATTTTACAGACCAAAAAAGGTTTCAAGAAATGCAATTTCCTGCGTATCCTTGCAGATAAAGAATTTCCACGGTGGCGGTGTCAGCCATGGGTTAATAGTGTCACAATTACAAATGTATAATGCTTGTCTCGCTGTAGCTGAAAACCTGTCTGCTGGAATGGCCGTAACATCAGCGCGCACAATGCACGCCACTATTGTTCAGCTCATACCTCGCCAGGGAAAGAATGCAGCTGCCTTTCCAGAGCAGGAATGTATTGTGCAACCTCCTGAGCGAAGCAATGGGGTGAGGTTGGTAAAAGGAAGGCACGGACAATATGGAGAGAGCAAGAAAAGGCTATTCATGGAATGTAAAACAAGCGGTGTCTATATATTGTGCATTCTACAGCTCTGCTCATCCATCTACTCAAGCTGGCAGCTCGTGAGGTCGTCTCTGAAGCCCCCCAAATCGTCGTGCAGGGATCTGTCACTCACACTTTGATATTTCGACAGTATTACAATCTACTGTGAGCCAAACACAGCGCACGAGTCTGTCCACACAGGAAAAAGGGGATATAACAGTGGTCATTGTGGCATACACACGCCATTCATTACAGCACTACTCCAGCGGGTTTTTTTTTTTATAATTTTCCCTTTGCAATGGTGCTTTAAAGGGAACCTGTCACCATTTTTGGCCTATAAGCTGCGGCCACCACCACAGGGTGGCTCCTATATACAGCATTTTAACATGCTGTATATGATATATTAAATACAACAGAATACAGGACTTGATAACCATATTAAGAAGTCACTATGACCAAAGTCACCATATCAATTATGAAAAAAAAACTGACTCAGTCAATGATTCATAACCATTATTAATAAAGGCAAATACCAAATAGTTTTGCAAAAAGTACAAAAATATTTATTTTATTTTATTTGTGAAATGCTGTATATGAGCCTAGGCCAGGGGTCTAACATAAAAACACTTTATAATACTTACCTAACGCTCACGCTGTGGGACTTATGGGCGTCTCCGGTGCCGGCGCCATCTCTTCTGGCCATCTTTGTTCTCCTTGTTCTCTAGCCGCGGTGCATGACGGGTCCAACCTCATACACACTCGCCGGCATTCAGGTCCTGAGCAGGGCAGAGCAAAGTATTGTAGTGCGCCTGCGCAGGACTGGCGAGTGTGTATAATAATATATAATATAATAATATTTATAATATTATTCTATATTATTATATATTATTATTATTAGTGCGCCTGCGCAGGACCGGCGAGTGTGTATAATAATAATATATAATATAATAATATTATTATTATAATAATAATAATAATAATAATAATTATTAGTGCACCTGCGCAGGACCGGCGAGTGTGTATAATAATATAGAATATAATAATATTATTCTATATTATTATTATTATTACTATTATTATTAGTGCGCCTGCGCAGGACCGGCGAGAATGTGTATGACGTAGAAGCGTCATGCACCCAGGCTTCAGAAGGAGGACAAAGATGGCCAAAAGAGGAGTCGCCGGCACCGGAGACGCCCATAAGGCCCACAGCGCGACCGTTGGGTATGTATTATAAAGTGTTTTTTATGTTATACCCCCATCCTGGGCTCTTATATACAATATGTTAGAATGCTGTATATAAGAGCCCTCTCTCATAGTTGCATTGGGAGCTTGTGACATAACTTTATTATTTTATCTTTTTATAAACATTTTACAAATTTTAATGCAAGGAATAAAGGAGCTATCAGGGAAAGGGGAAACAGGAATAGGCATAAAGGAAAAAACATCGGTTAAGTGTCGCCTTTATGACCCAATGCTTCAAAAGCACTAACCTCAAACGTTTTTGTCACAAACGTACTTGGAACAACAAAAACCATAATATACAGTGGAACCTTGGATTAGGAGCATAATTGGTTCCGGGTGTGTGCTCTCAAACAAAGTTACTCTTATATCAAAGTGAATTTTCTGTATCCATAAATGCAAATTGATAGACATGCTATATAGTATATACTGTATTGTGCAATGGTATACGTTATACATTACATATGTACAGAAAGTACAGAGCGGGTCAGAGCGTGGTGAAAGGATGGGAACCGGAAGTGTTCAAAGTGAGCATTTGCTCTTATTGCAAATCTTTGCTCTTAAACCAAGTTACAATTTTTTAAAAAGCTTTGCTTGTCTTGCAAAACACTCTCAAAGTTACCCTTAATGCAGAGTTCCACTGTACATGAGTAATACTATTCATTACATGTCAGACGTTACAGGCACAAGATGGCGCTGTGGGGCCGGGTCGACGCCAAAAAAGGGTGTAGATAGCAGCGAGTATTATCTGAAAAAATGCCGGATTGGTGCTTTAGCATAAAATAATTTGGGGGGATACGTGCATTGGTGTCCATTTGACATGGAAAAGTATAATATACACACAATAATGTTATGCGACTTTGTGATGACGGCCTGTTCAGCAATCTCAGCTTTTCAATAAGATATATTCAGAAATAAACCTGTCAAAACTCCTTTTAAATGATGACCTGTATGGTAAAGATCCCGTCACTATTTAACCCTCGAGCCTCGCTGCTTTCAGGCCAGGCTGTATAACCAAGGAGAGCAAGGACTCTGCCCATGTTTTCTGAATTTGAAGTTTCCATTCATTGATTACTAGCAGAGATCTTGAAAATGGTGATGAATAACAGCCCGGTATATTAAAACATTTTTAGTGATTAATTTTGTCACATGAGTGAAAACCCCCCTATACGTTTTACCATGTAAAGGGGTTGGTATCAGTAATGAAGCCTCGCCGAGCGTCTCGGTATATCTTTCCTACAACCATCGCCCGTGCTGGACCACAGCAGCGTTTGCAGTAGAGTTGATTGGGATTTGTCCACTTAATCTTACATCTTGGTGACCTTGCAGATCCCGGGTCTAATCCCAGGAGCCAGTGAAGATGGAGCATTTCCTCCAGGACTTTGCAGGTCATGGATGGATTCATCATCACTGTCCAGGATCATTAGGATTAGTAACAAGTCATTTTTGTGTTTTACTGAAAATAGTTTCCAAGCTTTAGAAATTTGTGCCTTTTTTAAGTTTTATTTTCTTTGCACTTCTAATAATGTCCGTTATATTAGCCTTTACTTTAGTCTGAGGAGATTGTGGAAATGTGCTGCGGACATTGCTCCACATCCGGTGTGAATGCCTGTGCACTGGGGGGCATCGGGGGGTTGCTGTGCTCCCGGGGGCCATGGAAGGTGCATATATTGTCCTTGCAGAAAGGATATTGTTGTGAACCCAGCATGTCACTGTCTCTCCATTCATAGAGTACATGGCCTCATGAGCAGCTGCAGACCAGGGCCCACCAGGTGGACCCTGCGATGTTGGGCTTCTCAACCACAGCGCCATGCCTACCAGTACTTAGGCAAGTGGCCCTTTGAGTACCGCAGAATGGGTCAATGTGTGCTGTGAAGATGTGGGCACCTTCTACATCACCTCCTGTTTTTCCTGTGGTGAATAATTATTTTTAATAGATTAGACATAGAATTATCATATAGAAACGAGCAGCTTGAGAATTGTACTGCGGTATATAGGGATCGCCTCACCATGCCCTGGTTCACGCATGGCAGAATTACTACTATTAGGCCTAAGACACACTGCATGAAAATCGGACCGAGTGACGTGCGATAAAACATTCCATTCCACTCGGATCAATGTTAACTCATGTGTCAGCACACGAGCGATTTATTTTCTCGGCCCCAATCGGACCGAGAACACAATCACAGCATGCTGCGAGTGTAATGCGAGACTTTCTCTCGCACCCATCCAAGTCTATGGGGCAAGAGAAAGATCGCACTGCATTCGCAGTACACCAGTGTACCACGAGGGCAGGGCGAGAATGGCAATAGCCGGCAACGGAGGAGAGAGGGAGAGAAATCCATCCCTCCCCCTCATCAGTGCCAGCTCACCCCCCGCAGCTGAGGTCCGATCACATGATTGGACCTCAGTCGCAGGGACACTCGCATGACACTCGGCTCCTGCTGTGCTGCCAGCGTGAGCGAGTGTCATGCGAGGATCGCATTAGTCCCGTGTGGCCCCAGCCTTACATAGAAGATGGGCTTGTGTAACAAATGTAGCAAAAAATACAAAATTGCAAAAGGTCCTCCATGTATGAAGTTCCTTATTCCCACCATTGTGTCACACGGTTGCACCCTTCGGTGTGCTTCAGTGTGATTGGCAGGCCACAATGATGCGGCTGGTGTGGTGCAAACACAAAGTGCAGAAGAATTTATTTACATACAATATGTTTTATATATATATTTTTTTTTTTTTTTTTTAGTAATTGGACCCAAAAATTCTGCTGGATCAAATTTATACAATTGATTCCATCCATGTAAATATTTATCTTCAATCATCTACGCTTTTTTTTTTTTATCGAAAAAAATTAAGGTGTGTTCATAAATGTTGGGGCAACCACCCAGGCCATTATAGGCCATGATTTCATGTAGTATAAACCTGTTTTTGTTTTTTTTTGGTTTTTTTTTTTTTCTCCCCCTCTTTAGATTGCTGTAGATACCTGCAAAAATAATGTAGCTGATGACAATTAACCCCCCTCAGGCATTAGACGTGTGTGGATAATTTATGGAATTTATTGACTGGGAGACTATGGCTCGGCATGTTAGACTTTGGACTTGAGAGTAATTCTCTGGTATATGCCCGGTCAGATGAAGGGGACGTTCTCACAATTTTTGGGAGGGCGTAGCTATGGCACAAAGGGGCACAGGTGACAAATGGGAAACTGTCCCCACACCGGTTGGAGGAAGTATCCAGTTTAAATGAATAATATAAGCCCCGTGACAGGATTGCTCTCTTCAGCATCTGGTGTCTGCCATATAATTGGCGTTCCTGATATTAACATCCACAAGCAGGTGTACCTAATAAATGGCGGCTGGATATACATGATATATTGTCTTTCATGTTCTTTCCCGCTGATTACATGACTCTTTCCTCTGTAATGTCGGGAGTGTGGCATTAGTCAGAGCGGCCAGCTTCATTACGAGGGAAGATGGTAATTAGTGAATGTGATGGTGTAGTGGTAGATTGATACTTTGTCAGTTTTCTAGTAAATTGACTTTGAGTCCATTTCTATTTCTTCCCACTCTCATGCACAATCTGCTCTCATCTGCTCACATCATTCTCCATTTTGTTTGGGGCAGCAGAAGACGCTGGAATCTGTCCCTTCGTGTAGAAGTGGCTCTGACACTTCATTCCCAGGCAATTGTCTGAAGTGAGCGGATCTGCTGAGACGTCCTTTAGCATCCGAACTTCATGCCTCGCAATTAGTGTTGAGCGGACCCGGACCGGAAAAAAACGGATCCACGCGTTTTGAGCGGCAGATCCGAGTCCAACCCGGACGCGGGATTCCGTGTGCATGATCCGGATTCAGCTTTTTTTTTTTTTTCCCCCCTCTCTCACTCACTTGTGCAGAGGAGGGAGAGGAGGCATCCGGACAGCCTCCGTGTCTGATAGTATTCTCCTCTAATGCAGACGTCATACATGTGAATTGCATGTCTCTCTGAAGGAAGCCCACCACTTAATTCTTTGTGGAGTCCAGTTCATCATTTTGCTGTGTGTCTGAAGGGCTTGGCAACGACAGCCTCTTACCCCCCAAAAAAAGATAGATAATATATATTATATATCTTTATATTGCATTTGAGGGCCATTGTTGAAATCATTTTAAATATTCAAGAAGTAAATTAGCAGGGGCGTGTAGTTTGTTTTAGGGAGACGACTTAAAGTTGCGACCAGAGACTTATTAAATTGTATGGGGCTGGGCCCAACATGTACTGCATGTAATGCTAATCATCTGAATAGCTGGAGTTCTGGATGTGCGATAACATTTTTTTAAATATTGACACCCCCTCCTTCCCTATTGTTTCCCTATTTGAGGACAAGGTGATGTAGGAGCAGAGGTCATGATTCCAGGGATGTCACTTACCAGGCTGCTTCCTGCAGTTTTGATAAAATTGGTTGTATCTGCCGTAGATCTTCCAGTTCTTGGACTACTGAACTATAACCCTGTCCACACCACTGATTTGCGGCGTCCTGCCTCTGCACAGTGCACCCGGCGTCCTGCCTCTGCACAGTGCACCCGGCGTTCAATGATTGGTGGGGGCAGGGTTTACACAGAGCCTATGAATATGTGTGACTTTCTGGCAGCAGGTTTACTAGTCCTCGATCTGCTGCTTTTAAATTTGTGATTTTATCAAGACTGCAGCAAGCAGCCGAGCAAGTGACACATCGCTGGAATCAGGGTCTCTGTTTCTACATTATGCTGCTCTCAGATTGTGGCAAAAACCTGGTGACCGCTTCCCTTGAATGCTAGCAGACATACATGTCATCTCTGTGCTGTCGAATGTGGACCATTTTGATTGCACGGTCAGATGAGCGCCCTGTAGTGACCTGTCTGGAATGGATCTCCTAGATCCCGGCGGGCCTGAGGCCTTCCACCTGCGATATCTAGTTGTACTGTAAAGATGCATTTGTGTTTCCATAAAATATAATGGTAAAATGTCATTGATATCCATTACAAATGCCTTTTTGTACAGTTTTATTTATTTTTTATTTTTTTTCGCAGAATGGAAAAACTGCTATTTTCTCCACACTTAATTTTTTGTTTTTTTGTTTATAAACCTTTGCAATTCTTAAGATTGATGCTACACTCGTGTCATGTTTTCATCTTTTTTTGTTAGAAACCGCTGCATGATAACCTGACACCCTCCACTACAGTATTTGAAAAAAGTCAATCAGCTTGTAATAATTAAAAGAAATTGCATGTTTTACAACAAATACGATTTTTCTTGTTTTTTTTTTTTTTTTGCAATACAATAACATGAGACTGTTTTTTAAATATCACAAATCCTATTTTCCCTGCTGTCTGCGGTCCAGCGTGTCCGCCTCGGTGGGGCTCGTGTGTCATGTTACACATGATATAAATAAGTTCAGTGGTCGCTGGCTGTTCAGGATGATGCTGCACTGTTAGGCTATGTGCGCACTGGGAAATGAAATTTCCTTGCGTAAATTCCGCAGGCTCTCAAAGATCTTATCACCTGCGGAAAAAATCCGCATCAAATCCGCACCCAAATCCGCATGCGGATTGTCGCGTTTTGTTGCGGATTTGGTGCGGTTTTTCCGCAAGCTGTTCCCTGCGTGATTTTTACATTAGATTAGGGAAAACCCGCAGCTACCTGCGGAAAAGAAGTGACATGCACTTGTTTTTGCTGCGGGATTTCCGCAGCAAAACATGCAGCTGTCAAATTCCGCCCAGTGCGCACAGGATTTTTTTTCTCCATAGGATTTGCTGGTGATTCACTGCAGAGATGTTATGAACATTTTCTGCAGCGAAACATGCAGCAAAACCGCGACAAAATCCGGTAAGTGCGCACAGGGCCTAAAGGTCACGGTTTTTGTGACGCAGTAGCGATCTCATTATGTGTGACAAACAGCAACAACCTGGCCCCTGCTGTGAGGTCACCGGTCGTTACTGAATGTCCTGCACCATTTTCTTCAAAGGCGATGTCCTGCTGGGCAGAACACATCGCCGTGTTTGACGCTGTGTGACAGGCTCAGTGACTGCTGAGATTGTTATACAGGTCACTGATCGTTACTGAGTCGTTGGTAAGGTCTGACTGTGTGACATCTCACCAGCGACCTCCCAGTGACTTACCTGCGATCCTTATCAGGTCCCATCGTTTTCGGGATCGCTGGTAAGTCGCTAAATGTGACGGGGGCTTTACTCTAAGGCTGTGTCCACGCTGCGCAAAATGCGCAGATTTTGCCGCGGATTTTCCAGAAATCTGCAGCACGGCTACTCCCCAGCCATTTCTAATGGCATTTGGGAAATGCTGTGCCCACGCTGCGGATGTTTCCGCAGCGGAAATCGTGCGGATTTTCGTGTGGGAAAAATCTGCAGCATGTCAATTGTTGCGGATTTTCGTGCGGATTTTGCCTATTCAATTGAATTAAAAAAAAAATCCGCGTCAAATCCGCACAAAATCAGCACCTATGAAAAGGTGCGGATTCCGGGGGAAAGCTGCGGATTTTGATGCAGAAAAATCCGCAGATAGAGTCCCGTGGGCACATAGCCTTACAGCTTCTTCTCACTTTGCATTTTGATTAATGAATTATATTTGTCAGAAGGATAAATGGATCCAAAAGAGACGTGACGTGGCTATGTGCGATGCTCCAGGCACCATTACCTTGCTGTAGACTGCATGAGGATTACATAGATTGTATGTTATGGTTATGATGTGTGACTAAAATGTGAGGGCATTGTAGGTTTCTTCTGTGATCGCTCGGGTGGATATAAGGAGTGACTGTGTCGTTAGATTACAGCTTATGTCTTCTGCTCCCTGTTTGTATGTAGAAATTATAGGTATGTGTTATGTTGGCAGTGTAGATCCAGTCTTGTAAAGCCGAATTAACATTAGGAAATTGCATAACCCCGCGTCTGCCTGCAGCATAGGAGACCTTAATGTAGGTTTGCACTCATTGATGGGAAATCTGATCTTGCGTCTTTCCAGTAATCTGACTCACGGCTCTGCAATCCTTTTTATAAGCACAAATGGGCTACAAGAGCCATCACAATTTTCACTACTTGATCCAATGTGGATGTGTGCTGCACAGGAAATCCCATAGTATATTGGTGATTTACTCACCCCCCTATGGAGTTCAGGTACGCACTGTCCTGGTGCCAGCGCTGTTATCACTTCTATCTCCCTTTTTAGGTTCATTATGAATATATTCAGTTTCTTGGTCCGCAATTTAATTCAACATTGACCAATATACATGATTCTGTTCCCATTCCCTACCTATGCCCTTGGCCAGCAGCCTTTGCTCCTGACTTGGCCATGCGCATTCCCGTGCTGTGATGCGGAGAGCTCCTGTGGCGTTGGCTTCACCCCTGCGAAACAAAGATCTTTCCCAGGACACTTGGCAGAGTAGATATGGGATTCTCCAATACACACTATGGAGTTATCCATACCCTCCAAAGTGGGCAGGTTTGGTATGCTGTCAAAATACTGACCTGAAGAATAAAGCGGCGTTATTACTTTTACCGCACGCCGAACAGCATAAAAGGAAAAAAGCCAAATAAGGCTGCTTTCACACATCTGGTTTTTGCTGAGCGGCACAATACGGCGCTTTGCAGAAAAAAAACGCAACCAGGTTTTTTTTGCCGCCGGTTGCGTTTTTTCCGCATAGACTTGCATTAGCGCCGTATTGTGCCGCATGGCCTTGCGTTGCGTCCGGTTTTTGCCGGATGCAGCATATTTAGCCCTTGCGGCAGCCAGATGGAACGTTGCCTGGCACGTTTTTTGTGCGGCGAAGAAACCGCTTTGCACCGGATTCGGCGCGATGCGGCGCGATTTACAATGCAAGCCTATGGACGCCGGATGCGGCGTCCTTCGGCAAAAAACGCATACGGCGGTCGGATGCGGTTTTTTGCACTGCGCATGCTCTGTATCAAGCCACATCCCTCAAAAACTGGACGGGACGCATGGAAAAACTTACGCAACAGATCCAGTTTGTACACCGCATCCGTTGCATAGGTTTTTGAGCCGAATTGAGCCGCACTGCAAAAACCGGATGTGTGAAAGTAGCCTTCACACCCTGCGTTTTTGTTTTTTTTTTCTTCACCTTTTGATGAATACTGCAAGGAAAAACACATCCCAGCAAAGTCTGACAATCCTGAAGTGCTGTGCCCACATTGCATTTTTTATTCCTTTGCAGAATTTGGTGCTGAAAAAGAATTGACATTATCATTGTTTCAGTGGTTTCCCTATCTTGATGCATAAAAAAACTGCTTCAAAAAATGCATGTTTTTTTTTTTTCTGCAACGGTTTTCCTGCCAAGAGATGCAGTTTTACGTGCAGAAAATCTGCACACAAATCTGCAACGTGGGTACATACCCTAACAATGTCTGAATTTGTTTTTTGTTCATTTTGCTAAGGCTGCTTTCACACATCCGGTTTGAGCAGTGTGGCTCAATCCGGCTGTGAAACCTATGCAACGGATGCGGCAAAAACACCGCATCCTTTGCATAAGTTTTTACATGCGGCCCGTCCGTTTTTTTCCGGTTGCAGCACGCTACTGAGCATGCGCAGTGGAAGAAACCGCATGCGGCGGCCGGATGCGCTTTTTTGCCGCATCCGGCGTCCATAGGCATGCATTGAAAAATGCGCCGCGGCGCAATGCGTTTTTTTTGCCGGAGCAAAAAACGTACCAGGGAACGGTCGCCGCATCGGCTAAATTTGCCGCATGCGGCAAAAACCGGACGGAATGCAAGCCCATGCGGCGCCAATGCAAGTCAATGCTGAAAAAACTAAATCGGCGGCAAAATAACCCGGTTTCGTTTTTTCAGCAGAGCGCCGGATTGTGCCGCACTGCTACAGCCGGATGTGTGAAAGTAGCCTTATTAAAAATCATAATTGAAAGCAATAAAAAAATGGTATCTTCCCGAAAATGCTGCCAATAGAAAACAAGTGCTCACATGCCTTTGCAAAAATACAGCAATCTATAACGCTTAAAATGGCAATTCAATTTAAAAATCTTTTCTAAAGAAAAAAAAATAATAAAAAAAGACTTTGTGTGTGAAAGCTGCCAAACCTAAAAAAAAATATATCTGGTATTGCTGCAATCCCACCGACCCAAATTATAAATCTGTATAATCACTTATACTGCAGGGTGAACAGCCTAAAAAAATTATATTTTTTTTTATCTGCTGTTGCTTTACGCATTTTTTCGGCTCACATTTATCCTGCGCTCTACGCTGAGTACTTAGACCAGGGTTTCCTTGTAAATCTCTGAAATATGTGATTAAACAGAACCTCTGTGTGGTGTATGATTTGGCAGTGTCCCTCCCTCTAGATGTGCAGAAAAGCGTGTTTTTTTTTTCACAGCTCAATGTTAGAAATTTTGTGAATCATCTTATGCTGACTACACCCCTAGACGAATTCCTGAAGAGGTGTACTTTCCAAAATGAGGTCACATGTTGGTGGTGTCTGCTGTTTTGACACCATAGCAGCTCTTCAAATGCGACATTGCCCTTGCAGTAGTGTATTCCTGCAAATATTCCCTCGAATAGCACTCCTTACCTTCTGAGCCATGCCAATCAATAGTTTTCCACCACATATGGGGTATGGGTATACTTAGGAGAAATTGTACAGTGCACTTTCACCCTTATGAAAAAGAACAATATGGGGCTAAAGCAACATTTTTGTGGGAAAAATGTGTTGTGCGTTTTTTTTTTTTTTTGTTTTTTACAGCTCAATTATCAAATTTTATGAAGCACCTGTGGGTTCAAGGTGCTCACCACACCGCTAGATAAATTCCCTGACGGATGTGGTTTCAAAATGGGGTCCTTTTGTGGGTGTCCGGGCACCGTCCCTGCCTAGCACTTAAGCTGAGCTCCCAACGGCTATTGCACAGGCACAGCTTTTATGCCCGCATGATTGCTAGAATGTGCCCATTTGTGGGAACACTGCAAAATAGTACGGACCGGTACGTCCAATGTCTGGAAGTAGTTAAAAGGAATCAATCAGTAGGATCAACTCTCCTTACTTATCTACATGGGTATGAAGGCCATAGAAAACTGACTGTAATGATACCTTCATATCTGTGATCCAATGTCTAATTCCATACAAATCAACATTTTTCCTAATATTTACATGAGCTTTAAAGATCAAGGGGCTGGACACGGATCTCCTGAGAATCTGACACCCCCCCCCCAAGCTTATTTATATTAAAAAGGGAGTTACCAGTGTGAGACATGTAATGACTGACAGCCTGCTCTCCTGATCTATGTGTTTCACATTGGTATCGCCTACTTTTATTTAAAATAAGCTCTGGAGGCAGATTCTCGGAGATCAGTGTCCAGACCATAGATTTTAACAGCTCATTTATTTAGTATGTTTTGCTTCTATAGCGCCATTATATTCTGCAGAGCTCTCTGCATGTGTTTGGAGTGTGGGTGGAAACTGGAGAACCTGGAGGAAACCCAGGCAAATAGGGGCAGAACATACAAACTCCTGGCAGATGGTGTTCTTGGTGGGATTTGAACCCAGAAACCCAGCGCTGAAAAGCAACAGTGCTAACCACTGAGCCCCCGTGCTACTGTATATTAAGAAAACATGGATTTCTCTGGTATAAGACATCAAATTGCAGATCACGGTATTTTACGCAGCTCCTTATGACCTCTGTGGCCATGTACACAGTTTAGGAGGGTGGATCCTACTGACAGATTAAATTTAAGATTCTTGAATGGAATGGATGGTGCATGCTGGCTTTTGTGGACAGAAAAAAAAATTGCACCTGCTGCTGGTGGGACTCAACCTAAGGCTACAGTCACACCACTGTATTTTTGGTCTGAGCTCTGTCCAAGTGGGGAAAAAACTTACTTCATCTGAACAGCCCAATGTACTGTCTTAAGTGAATGTTTTTTTTTTAATTTTTTTTTTTTTTTTTTTTATCAAAGGTCTATTTTTAACATAAACATGCTGCTTTCTTTTTTTACAACTACTCAATGCAAGTGTGGGATTTCAAGCACATGCTGACCTCGGGTCCTACAATGCTTAATGGCCTCATATATGTACCTATAAGGTTGTTGCATTCAGGTGAGGAGACCTGTGGACTGACTGGGCTCAGGCTGGGTCTCGGACGTCTGCAGGAGCCTAATAGGAGAGGAGCTTTCACATTTGGCACATCTGCCATATGTTTGCTCTATGGCCGGGTCCACACTGGGCACCACTGTGATGCTCGCATGACACTCTGCTCACGCTGGCAGCACAGCAGGAGCCGAGTGTCATGCTAGTATCCTTGCAACTGCGGTCCGACCGTGCGAGCGGACCTCAGCTGCGGGGGGGTTGCCAGGCTCACATTGAACCGCAGCATGCTGCGATTGTTTTCTCGGTCCGATTAGGGCTGAGAAAATAATCGCTCATGTGTGCTGACACACAGGCCAATATTGGTCCGAGTGGAATGCAATGTTATATCGCACTCCACTCGCACCCATTTTCTCGCCGTGTGGCTTAGGCCTATAGCTGATCCTGACTTTCTGGTCCTGAGTTTGCAATTTGAGCTTGATTGATTGAAGTGTGGACGCACTATAGGTCAATGATTTGAAGGACCCAGAGAAGAGAACCTTAACTGACCACGAACAAGAATATTATGTACATATCTTAAAATGTCTTTCATGGAATTAATGAATGTGTTGACATGAGTAAAACAATAATTGCCGGTTTGAAGGCCGTGGATGGTGTAATATTGCAGTTTTTTATTTATCTTCTGTTTTTTCTCCCCCTTTTCTAGCCCTGACTTGTCTTTGCTCCAGTTGCGTCAGAACCAATCTTACATGCGAGACAGATGGGGCTTGCATGGTCTCAATCGCCAACATTGACAATGTCGAGCATCATATGCGAGCATGCATTTCTGCAAATGAACTCGTCCCGGCAGGAAAACCATTTTATTGTCTTAGTTCAGAAGATATTCGCAACACTGAATGCTGCTACACAGACTACTGCAACAAAATCGACCTCCTGGTACCAAGTGGTACGTATTCATCCCCCGGACTGGTGTCCGAGCAGAGTAATGTGTATTTCTTCAGCGCTCTATTGGGAGACCCAGACGATTGGGGTATAGCTACTGCCCTCCGGAGGCCACACAAAGCACTACACTAAAAAGTGCAAGGCCCCTCCCCTTCTGGCTATACCCCCCCGTGGTATCACGGGTTCTCCAGTTTTCAAGCTTTGTGCGAAGGAGGTCAGACATCCACGCATAGCTCCACAGATTTTAGTCAGCAGTAGCTGCTGACTATTTCGGATGGAAGAAAAGAGGGCCCATATAGGGCCCCCAGCATGCTCCCTTCTCACCCGTGGATGGTGTTGTAAGGTTGAGGTACCTATTGCTGGTACAGGGGCTGGAGCCCCACATGCTGTTTTCCTTCCACATCCCCTTGTAGGGCTCTGTGGAAGTGGGATCCTGCCGGCCTCTAAGCTCTGACGCCGGGCTCCATCCACAGACCCAGTTGAACCTGATGGATATGGAGCAGGAGTACAATCAGGGACATGGCCCTGCATCATACAGGTACTCTGTGTCCCCGGCAGGCACAGACACACTCCGGGCTGGCTGGGTGTTGTAGTGCGCCGGGGACCGTAACGATTGAGTTGGTGTTCCTGCAGTTTACTGGGGGACTTTTGTGTTGTGGGAACGCAGCGCCGACCCCCACTGGACCGGCGGCGCTGCTGTGACTTGTAGTGCGCCGGGGACACGCCGACCGCGCTTTTACGGCGGCGGCGTTTATAAATCCAGTCCCCGGCTTTTGCGGCCTAGCTCCGCTTCGTTCCCGCCCCCACCCTGTCAATCAGGGTAGGGGAGAGACGCTGTTTCGCAGCAGCGACGAGGGCTGGAGCCTGATTTACATGCTCCAGCCCTCTCACTAGGCACAGAGGGAAGCAGGCTTCCCGCTCTTAGCCAGGAACGCCCAGGGCCCGCCCCCCCCTCCTCTCCCAGGACGCCGGCAGCCATTACATGCAGTCTGGCTGGAGGAAGGACGCAAGGCTCTGGGAGACCTGGACTAGGGGGCTTTTGGCGACCACACACCCGCTATTAAGCGGGCGGTAAGCGGCATTTCAGCTGGCCCCTCTAGTGCCTCAGTGTGTATTGGTGTACTGTGTCACCAGATATATATATTTATTTATTTCTTGCACTGTGAGGTCGCTTCCTGGCTGGATACCCAGATCGCTCTGAGGAAGCAGCAACATGTCATCCACAAAACGCAAGGCTGCCAAGGCTAGGGCTGTGTACACTGCGTGTGCTGCATGTGGGGCTGCTCTACCAGCAGGTTCCAAAGACCCCCATTGTGTGCAATGCTCAGATCCGGTGCTGCTTCGCCAGCCGGAGTCCGGAGGGGTAGTGACCCAGGCTGAGACGCTTGTAAGTCCTGCCCCGGTGTCAGGGACAGACTTTGCAGTTTTTGCTGATGGAATGTCTGTGACTATGGCAAAAATCCTTGAAACGTTGCAATCCATGACTGGGGCTCAGTCTATGGACACAGCGAGGTCTCTGTCCTCTAATCACCCTCAGTTGGAATTAATCCAGACTGCAAGGGGGTCCCCGGCTTCCCAGGCTGAGTATTATGACTCAGATGATAGCCCCAGCCACCCTAAGCGAGCTCGCTGGGAAAGACCCTCAACGTCATCACACTGCTCAGGGTCTCAGCGCAATCAGTCGCCCTGTGATGCGTCTGAAGAGAGTGATCAGGAGTCTTATCCTGGAACCCCTCTCAATCTGGATACCCCGGATGGGGACACCATGGTAAACGAGCTTATCTCGGCCATCAATAGACTGTTGGATATTTCTCCCCCAGCTCCTTCTGCAGAGGAGGCAGCTGCAGAGCAGGAGAAGTTTCGTTTCCTCTATCCCAAGCGTAAATTGAGTGCTTTCTTGGATCACTCTGACTTCAGAGAGTCAATCCAGAAACACGACGCTCATCCAGAAAGGCGTTTCTCTAAACGTTCTAAGGATACACGTTTTCCTTTCCCCCCTGATGTGGTCAAGCGCTGGACCCAGTGTCCAAAAGTAGACCCCCCGATTTCCAAACTTGCAGCTAGATCCATAGTTGCAGTGGAGGATGGCGCTTCACTTAAGGATGCCAATGACAGACAGATGGACCTTTGGTTAAAATCTGTCTATGAAGCTATCGGCGCGTCGTTTGCTCCAGCATTCGCAGCCGTATGGGCACTCCAAGCTATTTCAGCTGGTTTAGCAAAAGTGGATGCTATCATACATCCAGCGGTGCCGCAAGTGGCGTCCCTTACCTCGCAGATGTCTGCGTTTGCGTCTTACGCTATCAATGCGGTCCTAGAATCTACCAGCCGCACCTCAATGGCGTCCGCCAATTCGGTAGTTTTGCGCAGAGCCTTGTGGTTAAAGGACTGGAAAGCAGATGCTGGTTCCAAAAAATGTTTAACCAGCTTGCCTTTATCTAGAGATAGACTGTTTGGCGAGCCATTGGCTGACATCATTAAACAGTCCAAGGGTAAAGACTCTTCCTTACCCCAGCCCAGATCAAGCAAACCTCAGCAGAAAAAATGGCAGCAGAGGTTTCAGTCCTTTCGAGGTTCGGGCAAGACACAATTCTCCTCGTCCAAAGGGACTCAGAGGACGCAAAGAGTCTCAGATTCCTGGCGGGCTCACGCACGCCCCAAGAAAGCAAATGGAGGAACCGCTTCCAAAGCGGCTACCTCATGACTTCCAGCCCCCCCCCTCCGCATCTCCGGTCGGGGGCAGGCTCTCCCGCTTTTCCGACATTTGGATGTCACAGGTCAAAGACCGGTGGGTGACAAACATTTTGTCTCGCGGGTACAGAATCGAGTTCAGTTCTCGTCCTCCAGCTCGGTTCTTCAGAACCTCCCCACATCCAGACCGAGCAGATGCCCTGCTGCAGGCGGTGGACTCCCTAAGAGCGGAAGGAGTAGTGGTTCCTGTACCGCCTCAGGAACAAGGGCGAGGGTTTTACTCCAATCTCTTTGTGGTTCCAAAAAAGGACGGCTCGTTCCGTCCTGTTCTGGATCTAAAGCTGCTCAACAAACATGTGCACGCCAGACGGTTCCGGATGGAAACCCTCCGCTCTGTCGTTGCCTCAATGTCTCAAGGAGACTTCCTTGCCTCAATAGACATCAAGGATGCTTATCTCCACGTGCCAATTGCTACAGAACATCAACGTTTTCTACGTTTTGTGATAGGAAACGACCATCTTCAGTTCGTAGCTCTGCCATTCGGTCTGGCGACAGCCCCCCGGGTCTTCACCAAGGTCATGGCGGCGGTGGTAGCAGTCTTGCACTCTCAGGGACATTCGGTGATCCCTTACCTAGACGATCTACTTGTCAAGGCACCCTCTCAAGAGGCATGCCAACTCAGTCTACATGCTACGCTGGAGACTCTACAGACGTTCGGATGGATCATCAACTTTCCAAAGTCGAATCTGTCGCCGTCACAGTCGCTAACGTATCTTGGCATGGAGTTTCATACTCGAGCAGCGAGAGTGAAGCTTCCGCTGAACAAGCAGCGGTCCCTACAGACAGGGGTGCAATCCCTCCTTCAAGGCCAGTCGCACCCCTTACGGCGCCTCATGCACTTCCTCGGGAAGATGGTGGCAGCCATGGAAGCAGTTCCCTTTGCGCAGTTTCATCTGCGCCCACTTCAATGGGACATTCTCCGCCAATGGGACGGGAAGTCAACGTCCCTGGACAGGAAAGTCTCTCTTTCCCAGACGGCCAAGGACTCTCTACAATGGTGGCTCCTTCCCACCTCATTGTCTCAGGGAAGATCCTTCCTGCCTCCATCCTGGGCAGTGGTCACGACAGATGCGAGTCTGTCAGGGTGGGGAGCAGTGTTTCTCCACCACAGGGCCCAGGGGACGTGGACTCCGCAGGAGTCCACCCTTCAGATCAATGTTCTGGAAATCAGGGCAGTGTATCTTGCCCTACTGGCCTTCCAACAGTGGCTGGAAGGAAAGCAGATCCGAATCCAGTCGGACAACTCCACAGCGGTGGCATACATCAACCACCAAGGAGGGACGCGCAGTCGGCAAGCATTCCAAGAAGTCCGGCGCATTCTAATGTGGGTGGAGGACACAGCATCCACCATATCCGCGGTTCACATCCCAGGCGTAGAAAATTGGGAAGCAGACTTCCTCAGTCGCCAGGGCATGGACGCAGGGGAGTGGTCCCTTCACCCGGACGTGTTTCAGGAAATCTGTCGCCGATGGGGAGTGCCGGACGTCGACCTAATGGCGTCCCGGCACAACAACAAGGTCCCGGCATTCATGGCGAGGTCGCGCGATCAAAGAGCTCTGGCGGCAGACGCATTAGTTCAAGATTGGTCGCAGTTCCGGCTCCCATACGTCTTCCCACCTCTGGCACTCTTGCCCAGAGTGTTACGCAAGATCAGATCCGATTGCAGCCGCGTCATACTCGTCGCCCCAGACTGGCCGAGGAGATCGTGGTATCCGGATCTGTGGCATCTCACGGTCGGTCGACCGTGGTCACTGCCAGACCGACCAGACTTACTGTCCCAAGGGCCGTTTTTCCATCAGAATTCTGCGGCCCTGAACCTGACTGTGTGGCCATTGAGTCCTGGATCCTAGCGTCCGCAGGATTATCTCAAGGAGTCGTAGCCACAATGAGACAAGCTAGGAAGTCAACGTCTGCTAAGATCTACCACAGAACGTGGAAGATTTTCTTATCCTGGTGCTCTGCACAGAGAGTATCCCCTTGGCCATTTGCATTGCCCACCTTTCTTTCCTTCCTGCAATCGGGGTTGGAAAAGGGCTTGTCGCTCAGCTCCCTTAAAGGGCAAGTCTCGGCACTATCTGTGTTTTTTCAGAAGCGTCTAGCACGTCTTCCTAAGGTGCGCACGTTCCTACAGGGGGTCTGTCATATTGTGCCCCCGTACAAGCGGCCGTTAGATCCATGGGATCTGAACAGAGTACTAGTTGCTCTGCAAAAGCCGCCCTTCGAGCCTCTAAAGGACGTTTCCTTTTCTCGCCTGTCACAGAAAGTGGCGTTTCTTGTTGCGATCACATCGCTTAGGCGAGTGTCTGAGCTGGCAGCTCTGTCATCCAAGGCTCCCTTCCTGGTGTTCCACCAGGACAAGGTAGTGCTGCGCCCCATTCCGGAGTTTCTCCCTAAGGTCGTATCCTCGTTTCATCTTAATCAGGATATATCCTTGCCTTCCTTTTGTCCTCAGCCGGTTCACCGGTATGAGAAAGACTTACGTTTGCTAGATCTGGTGAGAGCACTCAGAATCTATATTTCTCGCACGGCGCCTATCCGCCGTTCAGATGCACTTTTTGTCCTTGTCGCTGGCCAGCGCAAGGGGTCGCAGGCTTCTAAAGCCACCCTGGCTCGATGGATCAAAGAACCAATTCTGGAAGCCTACCGTTCTGCTGGGCTTCCGGTTCCTTCAGGGCTGAAAGCCCACTCAACCAGAGCTGTGGGTGCGTCCTGGGCTTTGCGACACCAGGCTTCGGCTCAACAGGTGTGCCAGGCAGCTACCTGGTCGAGTCTGCACACTTTCACCAAACATTATCAGGTGCATACCTATGCTTCGGCGGATGCCAGCTTAGGTAGAAGAGTCCTGCAGGCGGCAGTGACATCCCCGTAGGGGAGGGCTGTTTTGCAGCTCTAACATGAGGTATCTCTTTACCCACCCAGGGACAGCTTTTGGACGTCCCAATCGTCTGGGTCTCCCAATAGAGCGCTGAAGAAGGGAATTTTGTTACTTACCGTAAATTCCTTTTCTTCTAGCTCTTATTGGGAGACCCAGCACCCGCCCTGTTGTCCTTCGGGATTTTTTTTTGTTGTTTGCGGGTACACATGTTGTTCATGTTGAACGGTTTTTCAGTTCTCCGACGTTATTCGGAGTTAATTTGTTTAAACCAGTTATTGGCTTCCTCCTTCTTGCTTTGGCACTAAAACTGGAGAACCCGTGATACCACGGGGGGGTATAGCCAGAAGGGGAGGGGCCTTGCACTTTTTAGTGTAGTGCTTTGTGTGGCCTCCGGAGGGCAGTAGCTATACCCCAATCGTCTGGGTCTCCCAATAAGAGCTAGAAGAAAAGGAATTTACGGTAAGTAACAAAATTCCCTTCTTTCTGCTAGGGTTTTGGCATGGCACTTGGGCAACCACCATGATGAATCCATCATCCATAGTCCTGTTCCTGTGACATCCGTCTAATATTTCTAGCGGAGACTTTAGTTGTTTTTGCTCTTATACATTCTTCCTTCATCTCTCCATTTATTATTTCGGGGGCTGAACCCAAGGGTTTATTAAGGTTTGACTGATCTCCCTTTTATAATTCTATAACAAGATTGACTGGAGTGTTTTGTACATAACATCCAATTGAATGTGAAGGCTCCTTGTAGCCCAAGAATTATTTTTTTTTTCAAATCTCTTGGTTTGGGGAAATGTCAGTGATTATTTGATGTTTTACAGTTCGTTATTGCTTTGTTTCAGGTGTCACAAAAGAGAATCCTCCATCAGGCTGGGGCCCGGTGGAGCTCGTAGCGGTCATAGCTGGCCCTATGTTCCTCATGGGCGTTATCATTATTGTGGTGGTCCTTTTCCACTGCCACCAGCGAGTGTATCACAACCGCCAGCGACTTGACTTGGAGGATCCATCATGTGAAATGTATCTGGCAAAAGACAAAACTCTTCCAGACTTGATCTATGATCTGTCTACATCAGGATCTGGCTCAGGTACAGTTCTCATCAATGTACTTGCGAGTATGTATGAATAAATGTATATATGATATAGGCGCATGGATTAAGGTCCAAAAAGGACAATTGAAGGTATAGAGTTTTTAAGAAAAATCTTGCTTATCTGAAAAGATGGTTTTCAGTGTAAAGTAGATGATGTAAAGTGACTTGCATAGACCATAATGGTGTCCTTTTTTTTTTTTTTTTCAAACATTTTTTATTGATTTTCCAAATTTTATAAAAACCTTAACAAAATGAGTATGATTAAAGGGAAGGAGAATCAATTGACAGAGTATGGTATGGTATAGAAGAAAAAAAAAAAATGGGTACAACCCCCTATTGCTAGTCAAGATTATTCTTCCATAAAAAAATGACATATAATGAAACCGAACTAGAAAGTCAAAATAAACCACATGTAATAGAGTCCCTTAAACCCCTGTGTCATTCTCTAGTAGTTCCAAAATCAATGATGTGTCTTACTTCCTTGACGTCTCGCCTCCTCCTTCCTCTCGAGCCCCCGCTAAGTGAGCCTCAGGTTGCCCAAGCTATCCTGGAATTCATTCAGGAGATACCACTCCGTGTGTATGAAAGGTGTCACCAAGTTATTTATTTCTACCCGTGTGAAGTGGTGTTCAATAAAATGTTTCCATCTCCCAAAGAACGTGGCTGTCTTTTGATCCTTATCCCTTTCCGCTTCCACTTTTTCCAACTTCAGAAGAGCATGCAATTCCCCAATAACCTCCTTTGTAGATGGACCCTCCCTCTGTATCCAGTGTCTTAAGATACACCTTTTAGCTATCATGGTGTCCTTTTTAACGAGCATGTCATGTAATGGGTCACAGTGTATATGTTGCTTGGATCCCATATTAGTCTGTATGATAGA
This sequence comes from Anomaloglossus baeobatrachus, assembly GCF_048569485.1. Taxonomy (NCBI): domain Eukaryota; kingdom Metazoa; phylum Chordata; class Amphibia; order Anura; family Aromobatidae; genus Anomaloglossus; species Anomaloglossus baeobatrachus. The sequence continues at coordinate 634,879,749 of NC_134354.1, forward strand.
TGCCACTGTTGGTTAATCAATAAGTCTCTATATAATGTATGCATTGGGCGTTTTTTCTGAAGAGTGGCTTACTGAAAGACCAAAAACCTAGTGTAAGACCAGCCTTAAAAGGAATTTGTCGATATAATGTTGCCCCTTACCTGAGGCCAGTATACTATAGAAAAGGAAACCTTAAATCTTGCAATGTGTCACTTATTGGGCTGCTTGCTGTAGGTTTGATAATCTTCAGCTGATAAAACAGTAATTTTATCACTAGATGACTACTAATTCTGCTGCCATTTTGTCCTCCACATTCATGAGCTCTATATAACCTCGCCATGCCACTGATTGACCGCTTTCTGCGTATGCACAGTGTACACAGCTGTCAGTCAGTGGTGTGGGCCGGATTATACAGAGCTTAGCATTCAGGGACAACAGATTATTTTATCAAAACTGTAGCAAGCCGCCCACTAAGTGACACATTGCTGGAACTGGGGGGGTCTGCATCTATATTATGCTAGTTGCAAATTGGATGGAAAAAACCTGGTGTCAGTTTCTTGTTTTAAAGGAACAATTTTTGCACCAAATGTACAAATTGAGGTCGTGTCATATATTTAATGCTGCAGTTTTCAATATTTAGTGAGCAGATGAAAGCTCCAGCAAACCTGTGATTGATGTGACCACAATGGGCAAGGCACGTGGAATATTCATATTCGTCTCAACTTTCATAACAATCCTGTATCCACAGGACTTCCACTTTTTGTGCAGCGCACTGTAGCAAGAACAATCGTCCTTCAAGAAATCATTGGGAAAGGGCGCTTTGGTGAAGTGTGGCGTGGGAAGTGGAGAGGAGGGGACGTGGCAGTCAAAATTTTCTCATCTAGAGAAGAAAGGTCGTGGTTCAGGGAGGCCGAAATCTACCAGACTGTGATGCTGCGTCATGAGAATATCCTGGGATTTATCGCCGCTGACAACAAAGGTATAGTACTGTACATCAAGCAACAATTATACCTCTATATCTATAGATTCTTGATCTCTACAGAGTCCATTTTTTTTCCAACCTAACCAATCTTCACTTTTACAGACAATGGGACGTGGACTCAGCTGTGGCTTGTGTCTGATTACCATGAACATGGCTCCCTCTTTGACTATCTGAATAGATATACAGTTACCATAGAGGGGATGATAAAACTTGCCCTCTCAGCAGCCAGTGGCCTTGCCCATTTGCATATGGAAATAGTTGGAACTCAGGGTAGGTTGACTATGTATTTACACCTAGCTATACATTAATTTTCCGTATAGTGATCCTAAGCAACCATTGAACATTTTACTTTTTTCTTATAGGAAAACCTGGAATTGCTCACAGGGACCTAAAGTCCAAAAACATCCTGGTAAAGAAAAATGGTGTATGCGCCATTGCTGACTTGGGTCTTGCTGTGAGACATGACTCGCTCACAGACACGATAGATATTGCTCCAAATCAGAGAGTTGGAACCAAACGGTGAGTAACCTGCATTCTATTCCTCCCCGAGATTTTTCTTTATGTATCCTATTAAATAAATTCACTCAATCCATTGCAGAAGATTAGCTTCGTAGAGGCACGGAAAAGAAAGTACGAGAGCAGAGCATTCTGTTCAATAGGATTTCATAGGATATGTGCCACCTGTATTATATATAGGTTCTTTGAGACTATGGCCCTGATTCATTAAGACCGACGACCTTCTTGCTGGTCTTCATAAGGTGGCGTGGTGTCTGACTGATTCATGTAGAGGTGCACGCCTCGTCTTGAACCTGGCCCGTCTAACAAGTGCGCCACCCCAGAAATCTTCAGTCAGGCACTATAGTGAGGTTTGTGGCATAGGGAAGGCCACAGCTGGTCATGAATTAAACGAGCTGTGGGGTCACGCACCACCGTGCCCCTGTTCTGCCCCAACGCCTCTTGTTTTGGAGAAGCTGAGAGAAATCGCTAAACCATGAACCAAAATTTTGTGACTTTTCAAACCTTTTATGCCTCTTTTTCGGCTTAAACATTTTGATGAGTCTGAGTTGCTTCTTAGAGGTTAGAGCTGCTTTGTGCTCTCAATGAAGTGCGAAGAAAGAAATTAAATTGTTAGTTGATCCTTAACATTTTAGATTGATGTCTTTTGGTGAAGCTGTGGAGCACGCTTTGATTTGGTTTTGAAATTTGTTAGAATTGTAGTAAAACAAATATATTTTCTATTTATATATTTTTTCTTAATAATCGAGAAGGGTGAGGAACATATACAATTACATGTGTTGTTGTGGATCATAAAACTTATTAGGTTCCTTTCCTCCATAATGCAGATACATGGCTCCAGAAGTCCTGGATGAAAGTATAAATATGAAGCACTTTGACTCCTTTAAGTGTGCAGACATTTATGCTCTTGGCTTAGTGTACTGGGAAATTGCTCGCAGATGCAGTGCTGGAGGTAAGTTTCCCCCTCCCAAGATGAATGAATTGAAGAAGCGCATGACGTTGATCATCTTTCTTATTAATAAGAATAAACGACCTGAAGCATGTATACTTGTAGAGATGTGACGGTGGAGCAGGCCGTAGCAATGAAACGCTTTAAAGGGATTCCGCCAGCATGCTGCAAGGGTTAACACAAGGTTCAGGCATGCCTGTTTTGGGACAGTCTGATCTTTTGTTTATTTTTTTAGGTTTGTTTAAGCAGCAGGACACTTATTACAAGACTAGAAACTCACCAGCACAGTAGTCTGACTCTCCCTGCTGTGATTGACACCTCACTGTCAATGTACAATGTCTATAGAGAGCCTGGTGAGGGCAGGGACAGCTTTCTTGCCTCAGCTACATGACTAAAATTAAAAATCGCATTATATCAGAACTGCTGCAGCCAGCAATCTAAGTGATAGATCGTTTGATTCAGAATCTCCTTGCCTACATTATGCTGCTCTCAGATGAGGTTGCAAAAACCTGCTGACAGATTCCCTTTGCTACTTGAGGTAGTAACTAGGAATGTCGTATGTTTCAAGGGAATTATTCGGCACAATTTCTGCCCCTAAACCACCTTCATGGTGGTATACCCCAATTGTAATAGGTTAGTAAAGATCCACTTGTCTAAGCTATTCCGTGGTGCACAAAGTATAAAGTGACAGAAGGGATCGCTTAGGTGGGGACAGGTTTAGTAACCTATTTTACTAAAGTCTAACATCAAAATGATTTTTGTGGTGACCAGAGTCCTCTAAATTCCCTTTAGCCTGCTCCAGTACTTATTCTACTATTCGGTGTGAAGTGTTGATTTATTGCGTATATCGATTTATAATGTTTAGGGATTTAGTTGATTTTTAAAGCAAAACTAATAAATTTATATATATAATTTTACACTTAACCTAGAAATTAATGATGGAAGAAATCCTGCAGAGAACATGGAAGTTAATTTCTTGCTTCCCCCAAATTGCTTTAAGGGAACCAATCACCAGGATTTTCGTACATACCCTAAAGCCAGTGCTATACTGGCACTATCAGGCTGATTCTCTATATACCTGTAGTGGTCAGCTCGGATGTATAGGTTTTGAAATACAAGAAAGTAAAGTTTATAAAATTGTCAGCTACTTGGGGATCAGATATCTGGGGGGAATATTCATAGTTATCCCCTCCCCCTATTAGAATTAGCATAAGTATTATACAATCAATTTAATATTTGACTTGCACAACCTGTGTGAGGTCATACCCATGTGACCAGAAGGGGCGGGGCCTCAGCCAGCAGAAAAATGTTGCTTCCTGGTATCAGCTTTGTTGGCTGAGGCTCTACCCCTTCTAGTCACATGGGTATGACCTCACACAGGTCCTGCAAGTCAAATATTAAATCGATTGTATAATACTTATGCTAATTCTAACGGGACATTTGTCATGCTTTGTTACGTTGTGTTTATTGCTGATTTTGTAACTAACAAAACTAATTCTAATTTCAGGTTTCCACGAGGAGTATCAGCTTCCATACTATGATCTTGTACCATCAGATCCCTCTATTGAAGAAATGCGGAAAGTTGTATGTGACCAGAAATTACGGCCTAACATACCCAACTGGTGGCAAAGTTATGAGGTATGTCCCTGTCGGTATAGCTGTCAAATGCGGAGGCTGTCTATAGTACCGATCTCATTGTTTCCACTGCCGAATACCATTGGCTCTGGCAGCGGCACTAAGGAATAAAAACAAGTGTTCTGCCGTTACGGTTGCAAAATTCCAAATACCAAAGTGGGCCAGATGTAATGCCATGTAATGTAGTTAGTGACGTCTTTGCAGCTCTATAGAAATTAAGTGGATGTAAAGGGAAAATAATTGTCAATGATGTAGTAAATGTTTACGCTTTGTGACATGGGCCAAAGTTTAAAGAAGTACTCAATTAACTGCACCCCCCTCCAAACCTCTATATAAGTGTTTATGTAGTATCATTGTGTTAATATACTCGCCTATTGCATTCGTCAGTATCCAGCATTGTTCCAGGCCTCTTCTGAGTCAAGTGATGGCAATTCAATCTCTGGATCATTCTTTACTCTGTGTGATGGCACAGTCAGATGACCGTATAACTAGGTCGAGAATCGCATCGAAATGCTCTGACTGGCCAGCGGCTCTCCTGACCGAAGCGTGACAGCATGTATCTATGCAACTGTTACACTCAGGTCAAGGGAGCCGTTGGCCAGTCCAAGCATTGCAATGCGATCCTCAGCCGAGTTATACGGCTGTCTCACTGTGCACTGTGCTCTCAGCGGAAGTCTCTTACAATTAAAGCCTTTGGTCATACATTTGTAAAAGGAACTTCTGGATCACATAGAGAGGAGTGTGACAGAGCGGTGATGTCACTGAGAGAACGATGCCGAAAATTGGAGAAGGCGATGGTAGGTGACCTTACACTACATGCATGCACAGATTAAGGGGAGAGAGGGAGTTGAGGACGCTAGAGCGCTAAATAGAGTATATCTGAGGAATTCAAGGAGTCCTCTACAATGTTTGCACAAGAAGTGTTAACACTTGCAATATAGTTGTCAGCAAATGAGTAGCCTTTGAGAGACGGTAGTTGTAGAGCAAATAGTTTTCCGAGTGAGAAGTTTGCAGACCTAAACAATCATCCTGCTAGTGTATATATGCTGCTCCAAGCTTTATGTGCTCATACACTATACACAGTTATGTAAAAAAAAAATAAATAAATAAAAACAAAACATTAGTAGTTGAATTCTTGTGAAATATGTGGACTATCATGTACTGTCCCAATCAGTGGAGGTCCTTATGTCTGAACCCGTGATGTCCTGTTGGCTTGCTGTCAGACACTCGAGGTAGCTTTGTTTGCCAGCTACATTGCCAGAGTAGTGGACCAATATTCCATCCATATACATTTCTGTTGAAACCGTTTTTAAGGCCTTTTTTTTTCCCTTCCAACCAGGCTCTTCGAGTGATGGGCAAAATGATGAGAGAGTGCTGGTACGCAAATGGAGCGGCGCGTTTGACAGCTCTGCGCATTAAGAAAACACTGTCACAGCTCAGTATACAGGAGGATGTGAAAATCTGAAGCCTCTACCAGTGCTCCTGACAAAATGTGGAAAATTCATACAAGCTGCCATGATGTAGTACATAAGTATGAGGCCTACCTCAACGTTTCTTCCCAGACAACTGCCAGTTGAACAATGGGGCCTTTTTGGCCAAAATGGAAGAGAACAGCACACTTAATTATATGTTTGGGTCTGAAACAGAAACCTTTTATTTTTTCTTTTCTATTTCCTTTTTTCTTCTTTTTCTTAGCATGACGATATGAATTCAGGTGATTACCGCGTAGCCTGATTTTTTTAATTTTTTTTTCCAAATGAAATTCCTATGGTGGCACCCCCCTTTCCATCTGTGTAGGGTAAAATCCACTTCACGAAACTTGCTTAAAGTGGTTGAGGGTATCCTCCAATACACCCGACCATGCTCATCTACTGGTTCAGGTCCTAGTGAGCAAGCCGAAGTTCCTCTTTTGGATTTACCCTAAACATGATCAAGGAGAATCCCAATGAAAGGACCGAGTTCAGGCTTTTGTACAATGACAATGGAGCTTGAAAGCAAACACTACACTGTCCACGTAGACCCGCGTCCATGCATGTGCAAGGGTGTGTGTAGCTAACTTTTGACCTGTGTTTTGTAGGTGCACACGTGTACATGTGAGCTTGTCTGCATGCGCCAATATAAAGCTCCACTTTTTTGAGGTGTCGGTATGTAGATCACTTTGAGTGACACTTCATGTAAAGTTTGCATACAGGGCCACTTGTCACCTTAGTTTTAATTTACATTTTTTTTGTTTTTTTTTTGAAAAGCAAAAACCCAAACTCTTAGCTTGTTTGAACATAACACTAACATCCGCTTTCCAGGAAGAGGAGATTCATGCTGGTGAAAACTATTGGCAATAGAAATATTACAATAAAAGACCCTCAGCTTGTGCTCTCCGAGCGGATGTGAAGCGAGGAGGACAACCTGCAAAAATCCATCGTCATTTGTAAATGAATCTCAGGTGTCAAGCATTTGCCAACAGCAGGGATTTTAGATGTTTGTGCTCATTAAATTGACCGGCATGAGAAGATGTCGATTCTTTCCAGCCTGCCTTCTGGGGGAACTGACCATGGAAAGAGAGAGCTTGGTATTGAGATGCTGATCAGCAAATTGGAGAGAGACTCTTCTGGTCGCCTCGGCCAGGCTCCAGCAGCGGGTTGGAAGCGGGGTTCGAAATCTGATTGACACATCACATTTTAATACAGGATCTTAGTTGAATGGGAGAATTTTTTTGGTTCAGCATCTACAGTACAATAACTCTGAAGCCATAACTTTTAACTGGAGTGTTTGATTTTATTTCTTTTTAATTATTGTTTTTGGATTTATTTTTTATTTTTTGGGAGGGGGAGAGTAGGGATTTTAACTTTTTTTAAGTATTTTAATTCTTTGTAAAAAAGAGAAACAACAAAAAAAAACAAAACAGAAATATCTCTATATATAAATATATACACACATACATAAGTATAAATATTACCTCTCAGTCTATTGTTTGTATAGAGATCACAACAACAAAAAAAAACAACCAAATGCGCCAAGCTATATTTACACTGGAACTATTTGTACTTGTACATGGAATTTTCTTCTAGACGCTGGATTGGTCCTCATGGTTACATGTCACATTTTTATAATGCCATGTCGTCATTGTCTGTTTCTTCAGGTGTACACCATTTTCCTGTGTGTATCCTTCAGGGGTTTTAGTGACGTGTCCAAAGTTCTATAAATATATATATTTTTTTTCTGCTTTCTGTGCAGAAGTGTTAATAAACTCCCAGTTTTTCTTGTCCGAGGTGCTTCTCAGTCTCATACAGCTCACTAACGTACTAACGTGACGCTGGCTTGTGCATTAATGGGGTGTATGTAAACATTACGTGTTCTGGGGATGGGGTGTCGCTCTGTCACTTAGGCTGTAGTATTTGTATAAAGCATTAGTCGTCATGTGCAATCTCTTGGTAAAACATTTTACACACATATGCAACATATCATCTTCCGAAGTCTCATTTTGGTAACATACAAGAATAGGAATGGTGAGTTACTAATTGAGCTGTGCTGGCGAAGCCATTGGGCTATCCAGTCCGAATTGGTTATGTAGCAGGGGAAAATTGGGCGTTAAAAATAGTAGAATTTGTATATTGAGAACCAAACTGATCTTCACTACTGGTATGATGGCACGGTCTATAGATTTATGGCTGGTAATGGAGTGGTTCCACCAGGCTATAGCTCTTATTTTATTGATTTGCAATGGATGTGTTTGTTTTTATTTTTATAGACAATCTATAGCAGGCATAAGAAAGATAAGGAGTCTAGCTGCAAAACTATCTTAAAACTATGCTGTATGTCACTAATGCAAACTCAAGTCCTGTAAATGCCAACCAAAGTTAATGCAGCAGTGATGCACCTGCAACCCGACAATGCATTAAATGACACAAGCCTGGTGCCAGGTCATACAGACTCGGCATCATGTCTATACGTATGTTATACAGCTTATCTATACAAGCAGATATGGATGATTGAATGTTCTCCATCATATAAATCCTTTGCGTTTTCTTGGAGTGGAGGCCTTAGACGTCCAACCAAGACTGCTTATGTTTTGCCTTATCTGGGCCAACTTTCTGTGCCAACCCAAGAGTTTTAGCCACCCCACTGCAAATAAACTGATTGTTCGGCCATAGGCAGATTTGCTTCTAAATTCTATTTATTTTTGTGTAAACTCAGTGGATTCTTTATATGAACTTTTCAGGGCCATTTTATCCAATAATAGGTGATGGCCACAAAGACCATTTCTTCCATTGCTTGGTCACTTTCATTCAGTGCCTATAAAGGAACGTAAATCATCCCATGCAGTGTAGTGATCTGACCATCTTTTGAGGGTGTATGTTTCCACTTTCTTGGCACACACCTCACTATGATAAGTAAAAAGGCACTCATATTCCTGGGCAATATTCCGGGTATTTAACCTTTTATTTTCAGGTTGTCCCTTGGATATGTGCCTTGTTCATGTGTTGTACATCATCTCATGTGCATATGGGCTTTCATTTGGTCACAAATGCATTAACTTGTGTAACCACTACTTATTGGGAGGTAATGTTTTATTTTCCTTTTTAAATATTACCATGAAAAAAATTCATCTCAAACTGCTGTTTGTACTTTACTTTTTTTTAAATGTCAGTTTTGATTTGCTAAAGCATCATATGGTGGATGAATGGCCCTTTCTCTATTTTTATTATGCTTATTGTATATATGGTGACTATTTTCCAGCTTTCGGCTGATTGGTAGTTGTAGGCCATAAGCACATAATTTAGTGGTGGTAGAATTACACCTTTTTTTTTTTTAAGTTGAATTGTAGCATGATTTCTAATCATTTCTCAGGATGTCCGGAATGTTTTACAGTAATCAGAAGATATAGGTACATAATCAACAAGGACAGCAAAACTTCCCATGCTTTGCATTGTCTGCGTAGACTAACTGCTACAAAAGGGGATGTCTAGCTTTCCTTTTTGCAGAAAGTTGAGTCTTTTACTGAATTTTATGTTTGATCCACCGGTCCAGATGCAACAGGTGTGGAATCTTTTTCATCTTTTAATCTAATCTACTCAGTATAAAGCATTGAAAAGTTATTTAGAAGTAATGAGCAGGTCATATAGGGAATCGCCCATTAAATAACCATTTATAGCAGATCCATTTTGGAAAGTTAAGCCAGCCCTTGATGTATGATCAATTTGATACAAACCCTAATTTAATTAAGAATGTGTTCTGAAACACTTTGGAATTCTTTTTTGACCAGCTTCAAGCAGATAATTTAACCTGCATTCAAAACCAAAAAATAATATAAAATTTGATTGTTGCCCTTAAATTGAGAGCTGCAATTATGTTCTTTTGGTTGTCACATTAAGCCATGATGAAATTCACTTAGATAAATTTGAAAGGGCACCACACTCGTGCGCTGGCTGTTTGCAGTTTTCACATCTCCCTAAGGCCCATTTCACATGTCAGTGAAAAAGACGTTCTTCACTGACGTGTAAAACACGCACATGTCCCTCCGTGTTCCATGATCACGGCACACGTGGGTTGTTCATGTGCAATCTGTGATACGTGATCCGTTATCCGTGATTGCACATGGACATATGCTCACCTCTCCCGTTCCTGCTCTCCATAGTGCTAAAGTCTCCAGCTCTGTAGTGTCCGACCACCGCTCTCTGCAGCTACTTCCGGGTTGGCTCTGGCTGTATTCATGAATATTCATGAGCCGGCCAGGAAGCTGCAGAGAGCACGGGCTGCACAGAGCGTCGCTGGAAAGGTGAGTTGAAAATGTTTATTATTTTAAATGTCCGTGTTTTTCTGGTACGTGTTTCACGGATCACAGCACTGCGTGGTCTGTGGGACATCAGTGATGCCAGAAAAAAAATGGCCATGTCTCAGTGCTGCAATCATGGACAAGCGTGTACGCAGCACGGAGACACGGTCAGTGAAAAATCACTGATGTATGAACAGACCCATTGATTATAATGGGTCTGCGTATGTCAATGATTCTGGTATGTATAAAAAAAAAAAAAAGCACATGCGTACCAGAATCACTGACGAGTGAAACAGGCCTTAGACTGTTGAGGTACTGTTAATGAAGGATTGGGTGATTTCTTCAGTTAGAGTCCCAGATACCTATGGCGTATTAAGAGGAATGTCAACAGGATTTCACCCCCCAAAACTATTTTATGTGCCTATAGACCAGTCCAGCAATACCTTTTACACTTCCAGTCTTTTCCTCCATTACTGAGAAATCCATTTTTGCATTGAGATACAAATGACTGGGTCTGAAGCCTCTGTCACTCAAGCTCTCTTCTCCACCCAGCACCTTTTTTGTTTTTAACTGGCAGCCTCAATACTGTGTGACTTCAGGTAAAGGAGGAGGCAGCTTTGTACAGGGAATAGATCTGGAGTGATAGAGGCTTCAGATCTATCAATATCTCTTCAGCCTCATTTGCATCTCAATGCAAACAAAGATTTCTTAGTTACGGAGGAATGGACTGGCCATGTAACTGTATTGCTGAATTTGTCCTTAGACTAGCTATATGCATATAGCTCTATTGACATCCTGCTGATCAATTTCCCCTTAAATGGATATATTATAAATGTTAGTTGGAGGTATACCTCTTTAAAGGGATTGCCAAGGATTACTTTTCTTTTTTCCCGTCTAGAAACCGTGCCACAATTGTCAGTAGGATGTGCTTTGAGACTATCTCAGAACCATCTAAGGCTGGTTTCACACTACGTTTATTTAACATCCGTCCATAACGTTTTTTTGCTGCAAAAGCGGATCCTGCTTTTACAGCAAAAAACGCATGCAAACGCATGTCTTATTTTGCAGGATCCTGTCACTGGATGTTTAGGGGCGGGCATTGGAGTCATGTGATCGGGAGTGAGGGGATCTAAACGTGCCAGACTGGGAGCCGGCATCTGACAGCTGCGAGGCTGTAACCAAGGTAAACATCGGGTATTTACTTTGGTTACAAGCGTCTGCAGCTGCTAGGACCCGGCTGCCTGCACACGTTACCAACGTAAACATCGGGTAACTAAGATAAGTGGTTACCCGATATTTACCTTGGTTACGAGTGTCCGCAGCTCTCAGGTGGGGGAGAGGGAGGGGGAGAGACAGAGAGAGAGGGAGGAGAGAGAGGGGGAGAGAGACAGAGAGGTAGGAGAGAGACTGATCACGGAGGCTGGTTCTGGGCATGCTCAGTAGAGCAAGCAGGATCCTGTCTATCAGCATGCCAGCGTTCACATGCGTTTGCGTGCTGTTTAGTCAGGATCCAGCAATTTGCAGTATTTGGACGCAGCTCAAAAACGCTACAAGTAGCGTTTTTGAAAGATGTTAAACTGCAAGTCGCTGGATCCTCACTATAACGCACGCAAACGCAGGTGAACGCATGTTAACGCGAGTCCATTGCAAATGCATTGAAATGAAAACGCATTTGCACTGGATCCGTTTCTGCGTTAAAAAAACGTTCAGGACGGATGTTAAATAAACGTAGTGTGAAACCAGCCTTAGGCTGGTTTCACATTGCATTTTTTGCCTCAAGGCAAAAAAACGCTAAACTGCATGTGACTGGATCCTGTTGAATTTAAGTTGAACGCATGCAAATGCAAGTGTTATTTACTGGATCCTGTGACTTGCAGTTTGAGTCATGTGGTCGGGAATGAGCTGAATGGGGCTGGGTGGTCATTAAAGTCATGTGATCGGGATTGAGCTGAATCTGCCATGACAGCGTGGATGCAGCTCTGGACGAGAGAGTGAGTGTGTGAGAGTGATAATCAGGCCATGTTCTGTACAGCAAACAGGATCCTTCCTGCAGCATACAACCACAACTGTTAAAACCGGATCTGACTCCCATTGAAATACATTGTAGCTACTGCCACAATGTACAGGAACCGGTGACATGTATTTTTTGGACGGAGGTGAAAAACGCAACAAGTTGCGTTTTTGGTAAACGGTAAAAAACTGCAACTCGCCAGATCATAACACTACTGCACACAAACTCATGTTGCCGCAAGTCCATTGACATTGCATTGAGCAGACAACGGATCCGGTAAGATGTGTTTTGCGTTTTTTTGCCAACCGGCAAAAAACGCTAATGTAAAACCAGCCTAAGTGAATGCAGCAAATCTGTACTAAAAGACAAATCTCATAGACAAGTGAGGTGGTTTTGAAAAATGAAAAAACAACAAAGCTCTTTACATAGACAATATGTCCTATACATTTGGTTAGGTATGGTGATGGTGTACAATGTTTTGATAAAATACAGCATTGTGGTCTTCAAAGTGTAAGAACGCCTTGTTTAGGAAGCCAGAAAAAGATTCTACATGTGTTGAGAACCTGTCGAGAGAACGGACCTGTTGCCACTTGGAAATACGAGGAACAACTTTGTGGGTTTAATCAATACCTTATAAAAAAAATACGTTATGAATAGTTTGTGAATTTGGCTTCCGAGCTGGATGTATATTTTTACAGATTTCACCTTCAAAACTTACAATTTTGCAGATATCTAATTTATTTTGTCTTTTATTCTGGGACTTCAGACGTCTTCCATATTTTTCTTATGGCTATAAATCTCAGCGGAGGAACAAAAGGGTGCACTTTCTTGATCTACAGCCTAAATGAAAGGCTGGTTACTTTGAATGTATATGCACCATATGTAAAGCATTCATCCTGAACCCTGCAAACCTTTCATGACTTAGTTCAGGTAGCCGTGCTTAAGCTTGCTTATGAACTGAAATGCAATGAATCTGAAGGTTTTACTATTTATATGGCCTTTTAAGAGTCTTTATGTTTTGAAGGTTTGAACCTGTTTCCTCACAAACGTGTTCCCTTCTGGCCTAGGTAGCCAACATCAATCATAAAATACAGTGACCAGATATTGGTATTTAAAGCTCTCTTTCCAGAGAATAGAGTGATCACTTGTGGTCCGAGGCAGAGCGTTTCTGCCATTCTGGCTCATCACTTTTGACTCTAGAAGAGATGAATTTGGTACTTGTCTTTTCATCCAGGTTTTCATTGTATTGGAAAGGACTGTAAAAGAACCACTTAGACACTTTACCTCCTCAGTATGCAAATGTAAATACATTGTATGATAGAAAATCTTTTGTTAATATAAAAAGCTGTCCAATTTCTGCTGTACATTAAAAATTTGTTTTATTCATGTTGTGTGTGTGTTTTTTATATTTGTTTTCCTTATCTACAGATATAGGGTCCAATTGCTCAGTCATTTTATCTTCTCAACCAGAACTACATTCCAATGCGGATAATCCAATAGAGGAGTTTTTAGTTACTAGTGATGGACGAAGAGTAAAAAGTTTGGTCTTGGATTATTCGTACCGAATACCTAGTGCTATTCCAGCATTCGGCACAAATAACTAACCTAATGCAAGTCAATGGGGAACCAGAGCAGTTTTCTTAGAATCTGAACCTGAATATTTAGTATTTGCTTATCAGTAGTTATTACATATTACTGGACCTTCAAGAGAAGATCTAGGGCTCAGGCGTTGCACACATCAGGATGCTATTCAGTTAACAACAGTTTATAGCTGAGTAATTTTTGGTATTTGATATATACTGTAACATATAACTGCAACTTGGTGGTTAGCACTTGTTGCCTTGTAACAAACACTGTAAAGAGTGCCATTTGTTTTTTCTATTTTGGTAGGGTTTTCTCCATATTATTCATAACCTACCGAGCAAATGATATACAAAAAAAACCAAAACCATTAAGGCTATGTTCACACGTTGCTTTTTTTCCTGCAGTAAAACCTGCTCTCTTGGCAATAAAAAAAGCTGCTTCCAAAATGCAGGTTGGGCTGCGTTTTGTTTTTTTTTCGTTAGCTGTTTTTGGTGTAATTTGTCTACAGTATCTGTTTTAAATAGTTTCACGACAAAAGCAGCAAAAAAATATAGTTGCGTTTTTGCACTCATTTGTTTTCAATGGTGAAAAACTGCAAAAAAGCAGCAGCTTTCCATTTGTCATTAAAGGGAACCTGTCAGGTCCCATATGACTTCTAACCTAGAAGCAGGATGATGTATGGCCTAGTAACCCCTTCCTACCCATCCCTGTGTTGTAATACTGTGTAATATGAATGTATAAAAAAAATGTTTTATTACTTACATGTTCCCTATGTACATAAGCAGAGGGGCTAGTCCCATGGGTGTCGCATCACCCTGTGCGCATTTGCATGGTTTCAATGGCATCACGCCACTTTGGGCATAATAACATGGATTTACATGAGTGATGTCACAGTTTCTCCTTGAGATCCTGCGCGTGCGCACTTACCAGTTCCGCAGCCTTGTTATCCAGGTGCTTGCTTCTCGGCTTCAGACTCTTGCGGTTCTGACTATGCGCAGAGCGCATCTGAAGCCGAGATGTAAGCACCTGGATATCAAGGCTGCGGGAATGGTAAGCGTGCACACGCGAGATCTCAAGGTGCGACGGTGACGTCACTCATGTAAATCCATGGTATCACGCCCACAGGGGCGTGATACCACGGAAACCATGCAAACGCCCACAGGGTGAAATAACGCCCAGGGGACTAGAGCCTCTGATCATTTACATAGGGAACATGTGAGTAATAAAGCATATTTTTATAGATTCATGTTACACACTATTACAACACAAGGATCGGTAGGAAGGGGTAACTAGGCCACACCTCACCCTGCTTGTAGGATAGAACGCATATGGGACCTGACAAGTTCCTTTTAAAGGGAACCTGTCAGCAGAAATTTTGCACTAAACATAAGATTCCCCCTCTGCAGCTCCTGGGCTGCATTCTAGCAATGTTCCTGTTATTATTGTGCCCCCTTTCTGACCAAAATAAAGACTTTATAAAGTGGTACCTTTTTGTATTCAGATACTGTAAATGGGACACGGGGGCGGGCTGCCTGGTGTCCGTTATTCTGCCTCCTGCCGCTTTAGGCCGTCCCCCATCGCTCATTTCCATAGCTGTGGACACCGCCCAGTGCTCCAGAGGTCCCCGCGCATGCCCAGTGCCCATCTCTTGTGGATGAGCACTGTGCCCAGTGTCACCGCTGGTGACATGTGCGCAGGCTTTAGATTATGGGCGGCGCTTTGATTTTCATTACCAAGTAACCGCCCATAATCGAGTGACCGCGCTTTCCCCCTCTGCCTCCTTCGTTCTGCGCAAGCGCGGGCCTGCTGACCCCATGTTACCTCTTTCCCATCTTGCTCTGAGGCAGGAAATAGATGGGAGGAGCGCGGAGCAGGACACCACCGATCAGGATGACGCAGGAGGCAGAGGGGGATAGCGCGGTCACGTGATTATGGGCGGTTACTTGGCAATGAAAATCAAAGCGCCGCCCATAATATAAAGCCTGCGCACACGTCACCAGCAGTGACACTGGGCACAGTGCTCATCCACGAGAGATAGGCACTGGGCATGCGCGGGGACCTCTGGAGCACTGGGCGGCGTCCACATCTATGGAAATGAGCGATGGGGGACGGCCTAAAGCGGCAGGAGGCAGAATAACGGACACCAGGCAGCCCGCCCCCGTGTCCCATTTACAGTATCTGAATACAAAAAGGTACCACTTTATAAAGTCTTTATTTTGGTCAGAAAGGGGGCACAATAATAACAGGAACATTGCTAGAATGCAGCCCAGGAGCTGCAGAGGGGGGAATCTTTTATGTTTAGTGCAAAATTTCTGCTGACAGGTTCCCTTTTAAAGTGTGTGAGCTTGAGATTTTTGTAGACTCATAGCTTTTAATTTGCATAAAACTCATGGAAAGAAAAATGCGAAAAAAAAGCGTGTGAACTTGGCTTAAAGGTATGATCCCATACACAACTTTCATAGCAAGGAAATATTGTTTCTCTTTTATTTTAAGAAAATGTATGTAGGTAATGGAGATGGTTTGAATGAGTGTTTTCTCTTTAAATGGATTGTTGTCTGCTTCTTGATTTGCTGGGGGAACAGGCACTCCTGCTTCAATGACCGTTCAGGCCAACCGACCTTTATGCTCTTATTGATTGGGCCAAATTTTTCAAATCTGACCAGTGTCACTTTATGTACAGTTGTGCACAAAGGTTTACATACCCTGGCAGATTTTTTTTTTTCTTTCCTGGCCTTTTTTCAGAGAATATGAATAACCATTTATTTCCACTCATGGTTAGTGGTTGGGTGAAGCAATTTATTATCAAACTGAGTTTTCTCTTTTTAAATCATAATGGCAACTAAAAACATCCAAATAACAGTGATCAAAAGTTCACATACCCCAGTTCTTAAAACCATGTATTGCCCCCTTTAACATCAATGACAGCTTGAAGTCTTTTGTAGTTGTGGATGAGGCTCATTATTTTCTCAGATGGTAAAGTTGCCCATTCGTGGCAAAAAGCCTCCAGTTCCTGTAAATTCCTGGTAAATTTTTGTATTAACTGTGTGCTTGAGTTCTCCCCAGAGTAGATCAATGATATTGAGGTCAGGAGACTGAGATTGCCACTCCAAAACCTTCACTTTGTTCTGCTGTAGCCAATAACAGGTCCACTTGGCCTTTGTTTTTGGATCGTTGTCATGTTGGAATGTTCATGTACATCCCATGCAATGCTTCCGGGCTGATTAATGCAACACGTTAAACAAATACTGGAGGTAAATTTGCATTCATCTTTCCTTCAACTTTGACCAAGCCTCCTGTGCCTGTTATAGCTCACACATCATTAGTGTTCCACCTCCGTGCTTTACAGTACGAATGATGTTCCTTTCATCATAGGCCTTGTTGACACCTCTCCAAATGTAACGTTTATGGCCAGAATGTTCGATTTTGGTCTCATCAGTTTAAATTCCCTTGTTCGAGAGGTTTCGAGGTTTGTCTCTGTGCTGTTTGGTGCATTGTAGGCGAGATACCTTGTGGCATTTGCGCAGTAATGGCTTTCTTCTGGCGACTCGACCATGCAAACCAGTTTTCTTCAAGTGTCTCCTTTTATAGTGCATCTTGAAACAGCCACACCGTTGGTTCTCAGTGAGTCCTGTGTTTCAACTGATGTTGTGTATGGGTTTTTCTTTGCATCCCAAATAATTTTCCTTGCAGTTGTGGCTAAAAGTTTTGTTTGTCTACCTGATTGTGGTTTGATTTTTAGAGCCCCTGATTTTCCATTTGTTAATCACAGCTTGAACATTGCTGACTGGCATTATCAAGTCCTTGGATATTGTTTTGTATTTCTTTCCTGTTTTATACAGTTCAACTATCTTTTCCTGTAGAACCGTTGACACCTCTCTTGCTTTCCCCATTACTCACAATTCAGAAATGTCAGTGGCTGGATGCAAGAGTCTGTCTGGATCCAAGAAACTTACTCAGCTGTTATGCATACACACAGTGATTACAAGAAAACAGGTCACAGGTGAGGATGTTACCGTCATTAGCCATTCAAACCCATTTGTGTCAACTTCTGTGCATGTTATTAGGCCACAATCACCAGGGAATATGAACTTTTGATCAGGGATTTTTGGAAATTTTTGGTTATTACAATTTTAAAAGAGAAAACACAATAGTTTAACAATAAATGGCTTCACCCAACCGCTAACCATGAGTGGAAAAAGAAGATTTTGTTAGCTTTTTTCGAGAATATGAATAAAAGCAAAAACAAAATTGCCAGGATATGTAAAGTTTTGAGCACAACTGTAAAGCTTTACCATATCTCAGGGGTTTTGAGATTGAGTTGTTTTTTGGGTTTGTGTTTTTCCCCGTGACACATACTTTGATAATGGTAACTTTAAGTAGATATGTTTTTGCCTTTATAAAAAAAAAAAAAATGATGTTTCAAAAATTCTCTTTAATTCAGATAGTGACACCACACAAAATGGTTAATAAATAACATTTACTGCATGTCTCCCTTACATTGGCACCATCTGTAAAAAAAAAAATTTATGTTCGGGTGCTATTTACTTATGTCTCAGTTCAGTAAAAATATGTATAGATGGATACTGGAGGGTTAAACCAGTACAAGCTTAGGAAAACACTGCCCATGTGTACCCCCGGCTGATTTTCCATTTTTTTTGTTTTGTTTTTGCTCCCCTTCTACCAAAGGATGTCCCTGATCAAAGCCCTAGTTTAGTTAATGTTCCGTGCTCTAGCCAGCTAATTGTCAGGTCCCATGGTCTGTCCAATCTGTCCTGCTTGTACCTGGTTTCAGCCTATCCTGCCCTGCCTGCACCTGGTTCCACATCAAACATAGATAATAGTATAATGCTATAAGCATACCGAAAAATATTGAAACATACAATGAAAAATGCCACTTGCTAACTTGAAAGTGTGAATAATGAAATGCATACCTGACATGAATATTAGGAAAAAGGAGATATTTAACAATCTCATTGATCAATGTAACTAAGTCCCAAAACCTCATCAAGGTATCTCTCTATGACCCTAACTGTGTGTCATCTCATTGCAATTAAAAACTGCTGTGTGGAGAGGGGTAACCAAGGACTTGCTTATATAGGAGATGGAATAAACATGGCCGAAAAGGGCGGAGCTGTGTTCACATTCAGAAAAAAACTTCATATTACTAAATGGGATAACTGAAGTGAGCACTGAAGTGAGTGCAAGCCAAAAAGACCCCAATATAGAGATATACCTTATAATAATAATTTTATTCATTTATATAGCGCCATTAATTCCATAGCACTTTACATACATTGGCAACACTGTCCCCATTGGGGCTCACAATCTAGAGTCCCTATCTGTATGTCTTTAGAATGTGGGAGGAAACCGGAGTACCCGGAGGAAACCCACGCAAACACGGGGAGAACATACAAACTCCTTGCAGATGGTGCCCTTGGTGGGATTACAAGGTTTTGAGGCTCATTTACATTGATCAATGCGATTGCTAAATATCTCCTTTTTCCTAATATTTATGGCAGGTATGCATTTCATTATTCACACTGTCAAGTTAGCAAGTGTTATTTTTCATTGTATGCTTCAATATTTCTTGGTATGCTTATGGCATTATACTATTATCTATGTTTGATGTGCAGCCTTATCCTTATGTATTATGTATTTTTTTGGCTTGCACTCATAATATATACTAGTGCTCACTTCAGTTATCCCATTTAGTAATTTGCACCTGGTTCCAGTCCTGTCCTGGCTGCACCTGGTTCCAATCTGTTCTGTCCTGCTTGTACCTGGTCACAGCCGATCCTGCCCTGTTGGCACCTGGTTCCAGTCCTGTCCTGCCTGTACCTGAATCATGTCCTGTTGGTACCTGCTACATGTCCATCCTGCCCTGTTGGCTCTAGTGACTGCCTGTCCATCCTGCATGTGCTGTCTGCTTCAGCTACCTTGATGCTCCTTGTCTACAGTAGAGACTCAATCTGTCTGCACCTGTGTCTATCCCTGCCCTGGTGGGTCACCTGCCACAATCCCAGTCTCTGCCCTAGGTGTACCTCCTGGCATCCGATTGGTGTTTAGTCAAGCCCCTCCTACTAAAGGGTAAGCCCGGCGGTCTCCTGGGGTCAAGTGGGTTCACTTCTGCTCACTGCTTTAACATCCTCGGCAGTGAGCGTTACAATCACTGTATTACCTGCACACTATATACAGAGTTCCTGGCCATAATGTCGCTGGTGATCACTGTACTAGCTGTATACTATACACTATATGCAGAGTTCTTGTATATAATGTCACTAGTGCTCCCTGTATTACCTATATACTATACAGAGCTCCTGTGTATAATGTCACTGGTGTATTACCTGTACTTTATACTCTATATAAAGAGATCACTAGTCACATCACTAGTGATGTCTTTAGTATTGTGGTTTTTATTAATGATCAGTATTGTTTTATGCAGGCACTATGTGGTGGTATTATGTGGTCTGGTCATGATGTAGTAGTATTTCTCCTTGTATATATATGTTATGATTGTGTAGTAAACTTATGTGTGATGAATTGGTAAATCACTGAAATTATTGCAACTGACCCAGCTGGGCCTGTACAGACTAGATATTCAGGCCCCGCAGTCTCTAGTTAGTTCCTGCATGGACTAGAATGATTCTAATCTCAGACTAAACTGTGGCAACTCGGACCTTACACTGACTAAACAGCCATTACCTGTTTCACGTTCCTCCTAAGGAAACTGAGGGCAGAGTGCAATATACTTACAGAAAGGAAGAAGTGCTGAGATAGAAAGAGTTCCTAGAGTGACTGCCACCAAACCAGAAAATACAAAAGAAAGGATAAGTTAAATACTGCCAGAGTATGCTGCCTACTTCTCACTAAGAAACAAAAGGGGCAGGGTGAAAAGCATAAACAGCAGAGAGATAAAGCCTTAGCTGGTCTTTCACTGACTGACATAAAGCAATGGCAGTATGGCTGGACATTGTTATGAACATACCAGCAGGGGGATTGTATTTATAGCCGCACCTGAAAAGTGACTGAACAGACACATAAGTGAATTAAAACACCTTTTCACCTAAAAGACCAAAGCGAGGATAAAAGATCATAACAACCGTAGAAAATGTATCTTCTGTCGCTCTTTGGAAAGATATGCCAACCATAAAGCATAACCTCAAGAGTTCAAACCTTGACGCATGATAGTACCCACTTCTACGAGGGGACACTGGACCATCAGAGATCCGCTGACGCTGCTGAACAAGTTCTCCTCCAAGGTGATACACATGCAAATCTTGTGCATCAACCCAGGAATTATCATCAGACCAAAATCTTTCCACTTAACGAGATACTATAGTCAACATCTTGAACCCAAAACTCATTCTGTCTCATACTCCTTGTCATCCTCCAAGTCTTAACCTTAATAATATCATGAAGACCCGGGGCCCCTCAAACCTTTTAAGGTAGAGAGCAATTATTGATCCGGGTGTTGTAGGTTGACAGTCACAGAAATAATTATTTTAATTACCAAAATTACCAAAATTAGGAGCAAATTTCCTTGACGGAACTTTAAGATGAAGATTTTTTGAGGAAAGCCAAACAAAATCTCCTACCTTAAAGACAGGGGCCCTCCTAGGTTGGCGGTTCACAGATCTCTTGATCCAATCACAAGTTATCAACCGATGTTTTACACACACACACACACACGTTGAGAGCAAACTCAGCCAGGGGTAATAAAAAAAAAAGAAAATCAATGTAGTCCTCTTGATTAGATGAACCTAAACATCTCAATTATCTTTCAAAATCTTGGTTCATTTTCTCTCTCACCATTAGGGCTCTTTTCAACTTGCGTACCGCTTCCGATGCGAGAGCATCGGAAGCAATATGCTAATGACCGTCTGCTGCGTGCGTCAGCTGAGGGTCATGTGACTGATTTGATTGTATCACAGCCTCGGAGAAGAGGGAGGGAACACTTTCTCCCATTTCCTCCGCTTTCTGTCTCTGCGTATATTGCACTGCAGTCGCATAACATGCGAGTGCAGTGCGATGTTTCACACATTCCAATAGGCTTGTATGGGGGTGCGTGAGCCGAGACTCGCTGCAAAACGCAGCATGCTGCGATTGCACCGAGAGCAGGATTTGTGTCGCGAAATAAGAGGAAACTGCCTCATTGATTAACTGGTGCAAGTGCGATCCAGTGTTTTATTGGATCGCACTCGCACATGAAAATCGCAAGTGGAAAAGAGCCAATAGTCTCAGGATGATCTGAGGAGAAGAAAAGCTTAATTCTTAAGCTGGAGCAAAAAGCTACTCCAAAAGCTAGCCATAAACTGAACCCCTCTAACAGAAATGATGTTTTTAGGAATCCCATGTAACTTAACGACATGAGAGATAAACAATATAGCTAAACTCTTAGTTGTAGGGAATTTTGTTAGAGGTGTAAGTCGTGTACAGGGTGGGCTACCCAGTATACAGCAAAACCACGCACCAGGAAAAAGGACTCTAGGCAGTTGGGTTGATAATTGATTGTTTTACTTTACCAAAATAAAAAAAACATGCATAAAACAAAGAATAGAAAAATATATTTACAATGCCAAAAGCCTACACCTCTGTGCTGCGCCACCCGTAATGGCGATTTATGCCGCCTTTTCACCAACCTTTGCCTAACCAAGGGACTGTCTAAACAGTCGCCTAATACCTGGTAATCCCTCTGGGTAGCAGGAGTAAAGGCCACGTCTCACTAAGCAACATCGCTAGCAACATCGCTGCTGAGGCACAACTTTTGTGATGTAGCAGCGATGTTGCTAGCGATGTTGCTGTGTGTAACATCCAGCAACAACCTGGCCCCTGCTGTGAGGTCGCTGGTTGTTGCTGAATGTCCTGGACCATTTTTTAGTTGTTGCTCTCCCGCTGTGAAGCACACATCGCTGTGTGTGACAGCGAGAGAGCAACAACTGAATGTGCAGTGAGCAGGGAGCCGGCTTCTGCGGACGCTGGTAACCAATGTAAATATCGAGTAACCAAGAAGCCCTTTCCTTGGTTACCCGATATTTACCTTCGTTACCAGCATCCGCCGCTCTCACGCTGTCAGTGCCGGCTCCCTGCTCCCTGCACACATAGCCAGACTACACATCGGGTAATTAACCCGATGTGTACTCTGGCTAGGAGTGCAGGGAGCCAGCGCTAAGCGGTGTGCGCTGGTAACCAAGGTAAATATCGGGTTGGTTACACGCTTCCACGCGTCGCTGGGGGCTGGTCACTGGTTGCTGGTGAGATCCGCCTGTTTGACAGCTCACCAGCAACCCGTGTAGCGACGCTCCAGCGATCCCTGCCAGGTCAGGTTGCTGGTGGGATCGCTGGAGCGTCGCTTAGTGTGACGGTACCTTAAGTAAGTGTGTGTGTGTGTGTGTGAACACGCCCTACCAGTGGTGCAGCACAAGAGCTTACAACTTATCTACCTAACCATAAACAAAACCCATTAACCCCCTGAATACCCTTAATTGCTGAAGCCTCACAGATAAGGCAGATAGTAAAAGTGCCAAACCACACAGCTCAGCAACACAGTTCTGGAAATCTTCTAAAGCAACAGTCAATGCAAACATGTGGCGCTGTCCCTTTAAGGTTTTAAATGTAACTGACAAACTGACACAGCAGAGCCAGCAAGTCCCACTGTGTATATAGTCGGCCTAAGCAGAACAGATAGGGGTTTTGGTACCAAAACAAAGTGTTGCGTGCACGCACTCCTGGGCCCAGCCTACCGTACCCGGGTACTATGGTGTCCAGTTGCCAAAAACAGAGACTTAAAGATCCTCTCACGGTGACCAGTTTAGCCAGCAACTGAAGAATGGTGATCTCCGCATAGGATGCTGCTCACACGCGTCACGGTCCTCCTCACTAAACTCTAAGGCTATGTGCGCACGTTGCGTAAATACATGCAGTTACGCTGCGCTTTGTAGCGCAGCGTAACTGCATGCGTCCTGCGTCCCCTGCACAATCTATGGAGATTGTGCAGGGGCCGTGCGCACGTTGCTTTTTTGAACGCAGCGATTTGCATGCAGAAATTTACATCCGAATCGCTGCGTTAAAAAAAGCAACATGTCACTTCTTTGGTGCGCTTTGGTCCCATTGAAATGAATGAGGTTGTTCAAAGCGCAACGAAAATGCATCGCTGTGCGCTTGCACTGCATTTTTGTTGCGCTCTGAATGATACTGAACGCATGCAGTTTGCCCTGGAAGTGAGGTCAAGAGGTTGGTTTCCTGTTGACCTCACATCCTGGCAAAGTACAGTCCTGTCCCGTCCCGTAGTTTAGCCCCTGTGATCTGTTCCTGTCCCGTCCCGTAGTTTAGCCCCTGTGATCTGTTCCTGTCCCGTCCCGTAGTTTAGCCCCTGTGATCTGTTCCTGGCCCGTCCCGTAGTTTAGCCCCTGTGATCTGTTCCTGGCCCGTCCCGTAGTTTAGCCCCTGTGATCTGTTCCTGTCCCGTCCCGTAATGCGGCCCCGTCCCCTAATGCGGCCCCGTCCCCTAATGCGGCCCCGACCCGTAATGCGGCCCCGTCCCGTAATGCGGCCCCGTCCCGTAATGCGGCCCCGTCCCGTAATGCGGCCCGTATTTCCCCGTAATGCGGCCCGTCACCTGGTGCTGTACGGTGCTGTGGTGCTGTCCGGCCCGTTGTGCTGACCCGTCCAGTGTTGATGTCCCATCCGCTCCTGCTCCCCCGTCCACTCCTGCTTGAATGATAGATTTCTTCATGAGCTGAGGTAACGTCACCCCAGCCGTGGGAAATGTCCTCAAGTTACCCTATTCTCCCCAGCTGAGGTGACGTCACCCCAGCCGTGGGAAATGTCCTCAAGTAATCCCAGTCTCCCAAGCTAGGTGTGATAAAATGTAAAAAATGAAAATAAAGTTTGTAATCTTATCTATCGCTTCTTTCTTTTATTTTCTATCTTTCCATGTATCCTTCTTTCTATGTGTTTGTTCTATATTTCCATGTATCCTTCTTTCTATATATTTGTTCTATCTTTCCATGTATCCTTCTTTCTATATATTTGTTCTATATTTCCATGTATCCTTCTTTCTATATGTTTGTTCTATATTTCCATGTATCCTTCTTTCTATATATTTGTTCTATCTTTCCATGTATCCTTCTTTCTATATGTTTGTTCTATATTTCCATGTATCCTTCTTTCTATATATTTGTTCTATCTTTCCATGTATCCTTCTTTCTATATATTTGTTCTATATTTCCATGTATCCTTCTTTCTATATGTTTGTTCTATATTTCCATGTATCCTTCTTTCTATATGTTTGTTCTATATTTCCATGTATCCTTCTTTCTATATATTTGTTCTATCTTTCCATGTATCCTTCTTTCTATATATTTGTTCTATATTTCCATGTATCCTTCTTTCTATATATATCTTTCTTTCTATATATCCTTCTTTCTATATATCCTTCTTTCTATATATTTCCACAATGGAGAATGTAGAGAATGTGGAGAAGAAGGAAATGACATCACAGGTTTTTTTTTCCCCAAGGTCTGTTTTCAACAAACTTTATTGAACAGTGTGTTGGAAAAGGTGCCTAAAAAAACGCATGGAAAACGCATGGAAAACGCATGCGTTTTAGATGCGTTTTTTTACTAAGACGCATTGTTTACAATTGCTCCCTCTGCCAGAGGGTGCGTTTTTTTCTGCACTGAAAAATACGCAATGTGCGCACATAGCCTAACACGAGTCTTCTCATAATTCGCTTGAGTGTTTCTGCGGCGGCTCCTTTCTGCTACGCACACCTCTCGCTTCTGCTTCAGCTCACATACAGCACCTCCTCAGGTCTTCAAGTCCACAGCCGAAGTCAGTTGAGCTGTTGCTATAGTAACCAAACAGTCAAAGGCAGATGCAAAACAGCGGCCTCTTGTGGCTGGTCAGTAAGGCTATGTGCGCACGTTGCGTACAGTTCACTGCAGAAATTTCTGCAGCGATCTGAAGAGCACATGTGCGCTTTAAATCGCTGCAGAAATGTCCGTAATGAAGCCGATTCCATGCGCTCTGCCTGCAGCTCCTCCCATAGACAGAGCAGGAGCTGCCGGCAAAGCGCACGGAAGAAGTGACATGTCACTTCTTTTTACGCAGCGCTTCGGCAGTAGCCGAAGCGCTGCGCTCTAAAACGCCACATGCGCACGGCCCCTGCACAATCTCCATAGACTGTGCAGGGGACGCAGGACGCATGCAGTTACGCTGCGCTACAAAGCGCAGCGTAACTGCATGTATTTACGCAACGTGCGCACATAGCCTAACAATGCATACAATGAACAGTATATAAGCATTTTGCATTCACAGTGAATAAAGGTCATTAATACACTCTAACCCTATCACAGAGGAACCAAATGAACCATCTTGCTGAAATGGTCCACCACCACCCATACTACCATATTACCACCAGAATTAGGTAAATCAATGGCTAAATCCATCGACTAATGAGTCCAAGGTTGAGACGGAACCTCGTTCGGAAAAAGAAACCCTGCTAGGGCCTGGCAAGAGGCTTTAGTCCTAGCACAAACTCTGACCCTACGTACATACGCATCAACATCCTTTCGAGTACTCTACCACCAAAAATATCTGGAAACTGCTCTCCAAGTAGCAGAGGAATTGGGATGTCAGGCCAACCCAAAGTCGTGCACTTCATTAGGAAGATCGGTCAAAGTGAGGAAAGCACAAACAGCTTACCAGGTGGCAAGCCCACCGATGCACCAACCTGAGCTTCCAAAATGCGCTGCGTGAGATCAATCCCCAGAGCGCCCATCACCTCCCCTTCACTGAGAAATTTGACTGGATTTTTGTCTCTTCACTCCGGAACAAATCTACGTTATTAGTACCAGGGAGATATGTACTGCAGCAGACACAGCCGCTCCGGTCACCTCCACACAGCAAATGAAGACAGCCGCGCTATCGGCTGAGCTGTCAGTGAGGTTACCCGCTGTCACTGGATCCAGCGGTGGATGCAGCGGTGGCCGCGGGTAACCACAGTGACAGCTCAGCTGATCGCGCTACTCACCGCTGCTCCTCTCACCTCCACGCAGCAACTGAGGTGAGTAGCGCGATCAGCTGAGCTGTCACTGTGGTTACCCGCGGCCACCGCTGCATCCACCGCTGGATCCAGTGACAGCGGGTAACCTCACTGACAGCTCAGCCGATAGCGCGGCTGTCTTCATTTGCTGTGTGGAGGTGACCGGAGCGGCTGTGTCTGCTGCAGCTCCGGTCACCTCCATGCAGCAGCGCTGGAAGC
The DNA here is from genome assembly GCF_048569485.1 of Anomaloglossus baeobatrachus. Taxonomy (NCBI): domain Eukaryota; kingdom Metazoa; phylum Chordata; class Amphibia; order Anura; family Aromobatidae; genus Anomaloglossus; species Anomaloglossus baeobatrachus. The sequence goes on from NC_134354.1 coordinate 634,906,439, forward strand.
GACGCTGGAGCATCCTGGAGTACGCCGGACATGGAGGGCTTTTTGGGGCTGATTAAAGTGGTGAACCAGGGTATATGTGTGTGTTTTTTATTTCTAATAAAGGATTTTTTCGGGCGTGTGTGTTTATTTACTGTAATTTACAGATTAATCATGGAAGGAGTCTCGGGGAGATGCCTGACATGATTAATATAGGACTTATTGGCAGCTATGGGCTGCCAATAACTCCTTATTACCCCGATTTGCCAACGCACCAGGGCAAATCGGGAAGAGCCGGGTACAGTCCCAGAACTGTCGCATATAATGTATGCGGCAATTCTGGGCGGCTGCTGACTGATATTGTTAGGCTGGGAGGCTCCCCATAACGTGGAGCTCCCCATCCTGAGAATACCAGCCTTCAGCCGTATGGCTTTATCTGGCTGGTATTAAAATTGGGGGGGACCACACGCCGTTTTTTTTAATTATTTAATTATTTATTTCACTGCACAGTATAGACACGCCCACCGGCTGCTGTGATTGGGTGCAGTGTGACACCTGTCACTCAGCGTGGGGGCGTGTCTCACTAACCAATCATAGGCGCCGGTGGGCGAGGAAAGCAGGGAATACGAGATTGTTTAATGGGCGGCCGGCTTTTTCAAAACAGTAAAAGCCGCCGGAGCAGTGTGAATGCCGTGCAGCGCCGGAGATCGGGGATCGGTGAGTATATGAGAGAGGGGGATAGACTGACATGGACAGAGAGTGAGGGACAGAGATAGTGACGGACTGACAGAGATTAGTGCATGACAGACATTGTGAGGCGCTTCAGAACGCAGCTTTTCAGCTGCGCTCTGAAGCGGACCTTTTTTAAGCTGCGGTTCAGAGCGCACACCTGCGCACATAGCATCAGACACCAAAATCGTATGAGGGATGTCACACGTTACAATTCACTAGTTTCGTACTACTAAACGTCCAATGTATGAGGAATAAACGACGTGTATGCGATCACCGTATTTTCGTTCAATCTTGATCGCACGTAGATGTCACACGCAAATACGTCACGAACGATGCCGGATGTGCGTCACTTACAACTTGACCCCGACGACGGATTGAAAGATTTATTGAAGCGTGTAAAGCAGGCTTAACTTAACCACAAAAGGCAAATCATCAGTTTGATTGAGGTCAGGGGCCTTAGAAAAAGCTGTTATGAGAGTCACAAAGTCATCAACCTCCTCAGTTGACCAAGAGGAAAAATCAGTACCCTTATATGTCAGTAAGAGGTTTGACTATAACTGAGAAGTTCTTAATTAATGTACCATAATTAGTAAAATCTAAGAATCTCTGCAAAGCTTTAAGATTAGTAGCTAATCATGGACGGTCTGTATCTTAATGGGACCCAGATGAAAACCTTTAGCACAAAATAAATGACCCCAAAACTGAATCTGCTGCTCCTCAAATTCACATTTTTCTCTAGCTTGGCAAATAAATGATTGTCACGAAGAGCTTGAACTACTGCTCCCGATGCTCCTCACAAGAACCTGAGAAAATGAAGATGTCATCCAAATATATCACTACACATCTACCCACTAAAGAAGAAAAATATATCATTTATGAAGTTCTGAAACACTACTGGAGCATTGGTCAAACCGAATGGCATCACCAAATTTTCAAATTGACCCTCTGCTGTATTGAAGGCAGTCTTCCACTCACCAACTTGGTGACACATGTATATGGATATATGCCCCTCTCAGATCCAGTTTGGAAAACCATTTGTCCTCCTCTAGTTTATTAATCAGGAATAAGAGGTAGTAGTGAAGGATTTCATACAGTAATCTTATTAATTTCTCTATAATCCAAACACGAAACAAACAAACAAATATCCGGTGATGACTGGTGAGGTGAAAGGCCATATGTGACCCTTGGAGACACTTTTTTTTTTTTTAACAGTCTTTCAAGGCATTTCTTTAAGGAAGAGGGAGGGTAAACAGAATTAGCTTTAGGCAATTTGGCCCCTGATATCACAATCATTAGACCTATCATAGTATCATAGTATCATAGTTTTTAAGGTTGAAGGGAGACTCTAAAGCTGGGTTCACACTAAGCGACAGCGACAACGACGTCGCTGTTACGTCACCATTTTCGGTGACGTAACAGCGACCTTGTAAGTCGCTGTTATGATCGCTGCTTAGCTGTCAAACACAGCAGAAGCAGCGATCATAACGTCGCTGTGCTACATGTTCAGAGAGCAGGGAGCCGCGCTTAGCGCTGGCTCCTTGCTCTCCTAGGTGCAGTACACATCGGGTTAATTAACCCGATGTGTGCTGCAGCTACATGTCACAGTGCAGAGAGCAGGGAGCCGCGCGCACTGCTTAGCGCTGGCTCCTTGCTCTCCTTGCTACAGTATACATTGGGTTAATTAACCCGATGTGTGCTGCAGCCACATGTGCACAGAGCAGGAGCCGGCACTGGCAGCAAGAGCGGAGGCTGGTAACGAAGGTAAATATCGGGTAACCAGGGAAAGGTCTTCCCTTGGTTACCCGATGTTTACGCTGGTTACAGCTTACCGCAGCTGCCAGTGCCGGCTCCTGCTCGCTTCATTTCGTCGCTCTCTCGCTGTCACACACAGCGATGTGTGTGTCACAGCGGGAGAGCGACGACCAAAAAATGAAGTTGGACATTCAGCAACGACCGGCGACCTCACAGCAGGGGCCAGGTCGTTGCTGGATGTCACACACAGCGACAGCGACGGGACGTCGCTGCAACGTCACAGAAAATGGTGACGTAGCAGCGACGTCGTTGTCGCTGTGTGTGACACCAGCTTAAGTCCATCTAGTTCAACCCGTAGCCTAACATGTTGATCCAGAGGAAGGCAAAAAACCCCAATGTGGCAAACAAGTTCCAGTGGGGAAAAAATGTCCTTCCTGACTCCACATCCGGCAATCAGACTAGTTCCCTGGATCAATACCCTGTCATAAAATCTAATATACATAACTGGTAATATTAAATTTTTCAAGAAAGGCATCCAGGCTCTGCTTAAATGTTAGTAGTGAATCACTCATTACAACATCATGCGGCAGAGAGTTCCATAGTCTCACTGCTCGTACAGTAAAGAATCCTCGTCTGTGATTATGATTAAACCTTCTTTCCTCAAGACGTAGCGGATGCCCCCGTGTTCCAGTCGCAGGCCTAGGTGTAAAAAGATCTTTGGAAAGGTATCTGTACTGTCCCCTCATATATTTATACATTGTGATTAGATCCCCCCTAAGCCTTCGTTTTTCCAAACTAAATAACCCCAAGTTTAATAACCTGTCTTGGTATTGCAGCCCACCCATTCCTCTAATAATCTTGGTCGCTCTTCTCTGCACCCTCTCCAGTTCAGCTATGTCCTTCTTTTATATCGGTGACCAGAATTGTACACAGTATTCTAAGTGCGGTCGCACTAGTGACTTGTACAGAGGTAGAACTATATTTTTTTCATGAACACTTATACCTCTTTTAATACATCCCATTATTTTATTAGCCCTGGCAGCAGTTGCCTGACACTGTCCACTAAAGTGAAGTTTACCATCCACCCATACACCCAAGTCTTTTTCTGTGTCTGTTTTACCCAGTGTTCTACAATTAAGTACATAATCATAAATGTTATTTCCTCTACCCAAGTGCATGACCTTACATTTATCTACATTAAACTTCAATTGCCACTTCTCAGCCCAATCCTCCAATTTACATAAATCTCCCTGTAATATAAAATTATCCTCCTCTGTATTGATTACCCTGCAGAGTTTAGTATCATCTGCAAATATTGAAATTCTACTCCGCATGCCCCCAACAAGGTCATTTATAAATATGTTGAAAAGAAGCGGGCCCAATACTGACCCCTGTGGTACCCCACTATGAACTGAGACCCAGTCCGAGTACGTACCATTAATAACCACCCTTTGTTTCCTATCACTGAGCCAGTTTTTAACCCAGTTACACATATTTTCCCCTATCCCCATTATTCTCATTTTATGTACCAACCTTTTGTGTGGCACCGTATCAAAAGCTTTTGAAAAGTCCATATACACAACATCCACTGCATTTCCCTGGTCCAGGCTTGAACTTACCTCTTCATAGAAGCTGATCAAATTAGTTTGACAGGATCGATCCCTCATAAACCCATGTTGATACTCTGTCATAAGGTTATTTTTCTTGAGATACTCCAGTATAGCATCTCTCAAGAAACCCTCAAGGATTTTACCAACCGTAGAGGTTAAACTTACCGGCCTATAATTTCCCGGCTCAGTTTTTGTCCCCTTTTTGAATATTGGCACCACATTTGCTATGCGCCAGTCCTGCGGTACCGACCCTGTTATTAAGGAATCTGAGAAGATTAAAAATAATGGTCTATCTATCACAGAACTCAATTCCTGTAGTACTCTGGGGTGTATGCCATCCGAGCCCGGAGATTTGTCAACCTTAGTGATTTCGAGGCGGCGGCGTACTTCCTGCTGGGTTAAGCAGGTAATATTCAAGGGTGAATTTATGGTATCACTGGTCATGTCATCTGCCATGGCATTTTCTTGTATAAAAACCGTAGAAAAAAAGTCATTCAGCAGGTTGGCTTTACCCTCATCCCCTTCCACCATTTCACCAAGACTATTTTTAAGGGGGCCAACACTATCGCTTTTCAGTTTTTTACTGTTTATGTAGTTAAAGAATATTTTAGGATTATTTTTACTTTCTCTCGCAATGAGTCTCTCTGTCTCAAACTTAGCTAACTTAATTTGCTTTTTACATATTTTATTTAATTTTCTATAATTATATAATGCCTCATCACTACCTACCCTCTTTAATTCTTTTAAGGCTTTCTGTTTTTCTTTTATTGCTTCCCTTACAGCTCTATTTAGCCATAGGGGTTTCCTCCTATTTCTAGCATGTTTGTTCCCATAGGGTATATTTTCTGCACAAGCCCTATTCAGGATGCTCATAAAAGTCTCCCATTTGCTTTGTGTACTTTTATTACTTAGTACATCATCCCAGTTTATTATTGCACTAAGATCATCTCTCAACCGTTTAAAATTTGCTTTCCTGAAGTTTAGTGTCCTTGTAGCCCCTCTACTAGACATCTTACTAAAGAATACATGAAAACTTATTATTTTGTGATCACTATTCCCCAAGTAACCCCCAACTTGTATATTTGATATGCGGTCTGGCCTATTGGTTAGTACAAGGTCTAGTAGTGCTCCCCCTCTTTTGGGGTCCTGTACCATTTGTGAAAGGTAATTATCTTTCATTGTTATCAAAAATCTATTTCCTTTGCTGGAACTGCAAGTTTCTGTTCCCCAATTTATATCAGGATAGTTAAAGTCCCCCATAATAATTACCTCTCCGAGACTCGTTGCTTTATCAATTTGCTTTATGAGGAGATTCTCTACCTCTTCCATAATATTCGGCGTCTTATAACACACCCCTATCAGTATTTTATTATTCATTCTCCTCCCCCTTATCTCCACCCATAGGGACTCTACATTCTCAGTACCCTCACATATGTTGTCACGCAGGATGGGTTTTAAGGATGATTTTACATATAGACACACACCTCCCCCTCGCTTATTTGTACGGTCATTCCTGAATAGGCTATAACCCTGTAAATTAACAGCCCAGTCATAGCTCTCATCCAGCCATGTCTCTGATATCCCCACTATATCATAATTTTCTTCCAACAATATTAATTCTTATTCCTCCACCTTATTTGTGAGGCTTCGGGCATTAGTGTACATGCACGTTACGTATGACTCTGTACCTATATTCCTGCTTACTGTATTGACTGTCCTAACCCTTCCCCCCGTACCACCCCCAATTTCATTACTTGTGCCCTGGTCACTATCTGCACTACATTCCCCTTCTATAAAGTGAATACCCTCGCCCCCCATTCTTAGTTTAAACACTCCTCCAACCTTCTAGCCATTTTCTGCCCCAGCAGAGCTGCACCCTCCCCATTAAGATGCAGCCCATCCCTAGCATAGAATCTGTAGCCAACTGAAAAGTCGGCCCAATTCTCCAGGAACCCAAAACCCTCTTTCCTACACCAATTCCTGAGCCACCTGTTAACCTCCCTGATCTCTCTTTGCCTCTCTAGTGTGGCTCGTGGCACAGGTAGTATTTCCGAAAATACCACCTTTGAGGTCCATGCTTTAAGCTTACAACCTAATTCCCTGAAATCATCTTTAAGGACCTTCCACCTACCTCTAACTTTGTCATTTGTGCCAATGTGTACAATGACCTATGAGTAGGAAGAACTTCACATTCAGTCTCAGAAAAAAAACAATCAAAATCATCAATAAAATCTGGAAGAAGCGATTTCAAAGAAGCCAACGATTTAGATAAACTGGTAAAACTAAAATTTCTCCAAGACTTAACCTAATGAATCTGACTGGGCATCCAAATGCAAATATCACCAGCAAGAAATCCCAGCAGGGCAAGGCATTTATAGCCACACCAGAAAGATGAGTGGACAAACAAGTAAATGAAAACATGCCTTAACAAAGCAAGTATAACAAATAATAAAGACCTAGAGAAAAGGTGTATTCATTGTGGCTCAGTGTAAAGATAAGCCAACCACAAAGTACAGCCTCAAAGGTTCTAACCCAACGCATGACAATATGGTACTATTCGATCACTATCTGGTGGTAATATGTGGTCTTGTCAGGGTATGGGGCTATTTATCCTTTGTATGTGGTATTATTTGTTCAGTATATGGTTTTAATATTTCGTCTGCTGATGGTGAGGTAGTATTTCTCCCTTGTACGTGGTATTATTTGGTCACTATGTGGTAGTAATATATGGTGTCGTCATGGTGTGGATGTATATCACATATGGCCTATGATTGCTGAGACCAGAGTTTAGGTACAGCAGATAGTTGATGGTTGATGGGGCAGGTGGACAGGAGGTCATACTTTCCAATTTGAGCAAAGTTCCTTTACTACTAATTTTTAAAACATGTAGAAAAATTAATACTATTCACCATTCTAAGAAGTGACTGAGAGTGACTGGAAAATGTGGACCTTACAGGAGACAATGAGATTATCAAGAAGGGTAAAGCGCTTTTACCTTCAGCGTGAAGATGGGTTATGTGACAAAATGTGTATGACTTAAAGTGGTTATGGCTTTAAATGGGCATGGCTTCCTAATACAAACAGGGAACTTGTTAAAAAATGTGATTCCCACCCGTGGTTACACCTATGATTACTTCCAAATTCTTTGGAAAATATCATGTGACTTTTTAAGTGCCTAGGCAGCAAAAGCATATAACAAACCAAGGGGGTGTGATTAGCAGTATATATAGGTGTTGGCTTTCAGTTTTCTTCAGTACTGCAAAAAGTATAAAAAGAAGTCTGCATCATAATAGGAGCAATGCGGATAATGTACAGGCAGAGGGCGCTAGATCACTACAATGGAGGCTTCATACTGCAAAGTTCAGTGGATCATTACAGTGTGAATGTTATTACTGGTGACACTGTATTGTGAAGGTAATTCACTAATGGGCAATAACTAAGAAAGATTGGGAGCAGGGAAAAACACAAAGCACATGGTCCATCTGGATTGTCATTGTGCTACTTCCTTTATTTTTGTCTTAGGATAAATCTATGTTTATATAAGATTTAATTTCACTATGGCTACATTCCCACAATAAGGCTATGTAAGCACGTAGCGTTCTGCCCTGCAGAAATTTCTGCAGCGATTTGAACAGCACACGTGCGCTTCAAATCGCTGCAGAAAGAGTATGTAATGGAAAAAAAAAAAGCCGATTCCATGCGCTCTGACTGCAGCCCCTCCCATAGACAGAGTGGGGGCTGCATGCAGAGCGCACGGAATAAGTGACATGTCACTTCTTAGAACGCGCGCTTTGGGCAGCAGCCGAAGCGCTGCGCTCTAATACGCCACGTGCGCACGTCTCCTGCATAATCTTCATAGATTATGCTGGGGACGCAGGACGCATGCAGTTACGCTGCGGTGCAGAGCGCAGCGTCACTGCATGCAAATACACAACGTGCGCACATAGCCTAAGTGAGTTTTTGATGTTGCTAATTTTCAGCAGCATTTCTGCATCTATTATGTAAATTAGATTACTTGCGGGTTTTTTTATTGCTTTTTTAAGTGTTTTTATGTTGTGGTTTTTATCTCTTTTTGATATGACATGTTTTAAATAAAGCTGCTTTGTTTTTTGACACTTAGGCTATGTGCGCACAGTGCGTTTTTCGCGGCGTTTTTGCGCATTGGTTTTGGCACTGGCATTTGGTTTTGACAAAACTTTGTTGATACAGTCCTGTGTGCGTTACATACGTTTTTAGTGTGTTTCCGCAGTGTAAACACACAGCACTTAATGCAAAAAGGGAAAATCGTCACATAATAATCAGGAAAGCAAAAAGTGAAATGTTTGTGTTGCGGACTTGAAACATGCACCACAGGTCAGATTACTCTGCATAAAAAAACACATTGGGCAGGAGATTTCTATAAATCCCATCCACTATGCTGGAACAGTAAGATGCTGCGTTTTTTGTGTAGGGAAAATATGTAGCGCAAAAACTCATCAAGGGCACCTAAAGGGTTATTCTTATCTCCAAGATCCTACCCCAATATGTAGTAGGTGTAGTAATAATAATATTACCAAGTACCTCCAATTAGAAATGTAGTATAGTTCTTCTAATTAGCGATGTCTCTTACCTCATCTGGAGGGCATTGCAAATTACCGTAGGTATCCGTGGTTACGACCACGAGCAACTAACTGTCACTATGAGTGGACGTTACCATGGATACCAATGCTGCCATGCCCTGCACATGAGGTATGAGACACGGTTATATCAGGAAAATGATACTACATTTCTAATTGGAGGCAATTGCTAATATTATTATTATCATCATCACACCTACCATATATTGGGATAGGATCTTGAAGATGGAAATAACCCTTTAACCTTACTTTCCTTTCTTTTTGTTTAACCAAATCTGCTGGAAGTTTAAGTAAAATATAATTTTCTGATATTGGTTTTTATCAACACCCAAACTAATTTTAGATTGTACCTTCTTGTTTTTAGTGTACAACTATTTTTTTTTTAATTAAAAACAATTTCCTCCTGAACCTTATTCAAAGATTCAGCATTTAAGTGTTTTTAGTAATAATGAAAAAAAGTGATGAATATTCAAACCCGTAAAGGGGTTGTCCACTACTGGCCACAGCGCTTGGTGAGAAGCAGGGCTGCCACTAGGAATTTCAGGGCCCCATACTGGCAAAATAATCGGGCCCCCTTGAGACTCCGCTCAGGCACCACTCCAGCACCACCTCCATCCCTCAAACATTCCACAATCCCACAGCCCACTCTTGGAACAACTCCTGCATATGTGAGTACACAGACTGCGTATGCATATAAATATATTATAGAAGCTGCTGAGGGTGTTATACTCAATAGAGGCTGCTGCTGGCTGTACAGTCAACAGAGTAGGCTGCTGCTGGCTGTATACTAATAGAGGCAGCTGCTGTTGGCTGTATACTCAATAGAGGCTGCATACACCAGAAACTGCTGGCTGTATACACATGAAGTCTCTGAGCTGTATAAACTATAAGGCTGCATAGACAAGAGTCTGCGGGCTATGTACACAGAGTTTCTGGGCTGAATACACAATAGAGGCTGTATACACAATAGAGGCTGTATACACAATAGAGGCTGCATACACAATAGAGGCTGCATATACAGTAGAGGCTGCATATACAATAGAGCCGCATACACAAGTGTCTGCGGGCTGTATACACAATGGAGGCAGCATACACAAGAGTCTGCAGGCTGTATACACAATTGAGGCAGGATACACAATAGAGGCAGGATACACAAGAGTCTGCAGGCTGGTATACACAGAGGCTGTATAAACAATAGAGGCTGCATACACAAGAGTCTGTGGGGTGTATACACAATAGAGGCTGTATACATAATATAGGCTTTGGGGTGTATATAGTGTATACACAGCACCATACTGTACACATAAATCCACAGTATATACAGATACACTGTCATACAGGATATAGTGTGGACCTGTATATACAGTATGGTGCTGTGTATGAGCCGGGAACAGGAAGACAGACACACAGATCATACTCACCATCCTGGCGTGCTTGGCGGTGATTAGTGGATCCTCTTCTTCTGGTGTGTCCCTGTTTACACTACGCATGGCAGCCTATTTTGCGCATGCGGAGTTCAAAAGAGGGCAGGCCAGCAGCTTTTGATGTCATTGAAGATGTCCGACTTGACCACACCCCCCTGCTTTGGTGGCAGCGGCGGTAACTGCAGTGGGGTGGGCCCAGAGAAGAGGTAGGGGGCGGGGCCCAGGGAGGCAGAGTAGGGCAGAGTAGGGCAGAGTTGGGCGGAGTGGGGCTCTGTAAAGAGATGGGGGAGCAGAGGGTGGGGCCCAGATATTAAGCATAAAGTAATTACCCTGGGACCGGACCCCCCTCTTCACTGGGCCCCATACAGCAGTACTAGTTTTAATGCCTTGATGGCGGCCCTGTTGAGGAGTGACAATGGTACGGTCTGTCTTTATTTGACTCTTAAAAAATAAAATAAAATCTGACCAAAGTTTTATATGTACACCAAAATGTTACCAATGAAAACTATGCTTGCAAAAAAAGACTTCCTACATCTCATCTGATGTATAAGAAAAAATATAAAAAATATAAAAATCTAAGAATTTGATTTGTTAAAAAGTGTATTAATTACACAATAGGAAAACATTAATAAAAGTATGATATCAAATAGGGTGTATCCGCCGTAACTATAATATGTAATTTACTGACGTTTTCTTTCCATATCATCAGCAAGATTTACTAACAGTTAATTTACAAGTTAAACATACACCAGAATAGTAGCAATGAAAAATACAACTCATTGTGCGAACAATAAACCGTCATACGTCTATGTTGACAGAAAAAAAAATATGGCTCACAGAAAATGGGAAACTTTGTTCTATTTTATCAATGTCTTTTTATAGGCGAGGTGTCTCAAACTAAACACAGTTATCCAGATGTAATATCACTATTTCTTTATACATTGTTATCAAAATGTCCCACTTTCTGCCACGGTAGTTGTGACTCTGGTCATGCTGCCCAGCCAGTACTGAATTACCAATTAGGCATAGTAGGCATTTCCCTATGGGCACCACATTTTTTGGGGGCTCCTTGACTGAAAAGAATATTGATTTGATTTTAAAAGAAATTTACAATCCTCATTATGACCTGGCCAACTGACATTAGAGGCCAACTTGAGCAACGAAGCTGAACATTACAGTAAACATTACAGCAAGGGGCAATGTAATAATGTTTTGGCTCTTGTTGGGTATATTCAAGAATTTACGAGTACTAGAGGATGGACAACTATGCAATCAGTGTGATTCCCAGAACAGGGACTTGGAGTTCAGGACAGGTAAGTAACTTTAGATCATAATAGATCATTCATGATTAGAAGCTTCGGGAACATAGAGGAGTTTATATAGGCCTATATCCAAGGATGATGTTAGTTAATTACTTTTTTTTGGGTTGTAATTAAGTTTAACTTATTTTTTGTTCAAAACAAAAACATACTTTAAGGCAGAGGTGTCAAACTCATATTCACTGAGAGCCACATCAGCATTATGGTTGCCTTTAAAGGGCTAATTATAAGGGCTCATGCAGATATCCATGCAACACGGTGCGAGCATGGACTGCAATGCACCAACTAGCCAGGGGCTATACGAGAGCTGTCCCTGAATAGTACGTCTATAAGAGAGCTGTCCCTGGGTAGTAAGACTATAAGAGAGCTGTCCCTTGGTAGTAAGACTATAAGAGAGCAGTCCCTGGGTAGTAAGACTATAAGAGAGCTGTCCCTGGGTAGTAGGACTATAAGAGAGCTGTCCCTGGGTAGTAAGACTATAAGAGAGCTGTCCCTTGGTAGTAAGACTATAAGAGAGCTGTCCCTGGGTAGTAAGACTATAAGAGAGCTGTCCCTTGGTAGTAAGACTATAAGAGAGCTGTCCCTGGGTAGTAAGACTATAAGAGAGCTGTCCCTGTGTAGTAAGACTATAAGAAAGCTGTACCTGTGTAGTAGGGCTATACAAGCGCTGTCCCTGGTTTGTAGAGCTGTACGGGAGCTGTCCCTTGTTAGAAGGGATCTGCAATAGTTGTCCCTGGGTAGTCGAACTATAAGACAGCTGTCGCTGGGTAGTAGAGCTATGGTAGTATGGTTATCAAAAAGTCCCTGGGTTGTAGGGCTAAGGGTGCTGTTCTTGTGTTGTAGGGCTAATATTGCTGCCCCAGTGGTGTTTGGCTCCCATGAATTGGCCAATTTGTGCGCTAAGTACCTCATTTTTTAACTTACTTTCTATAGCAAAAATGCAATTCCAATTTCATATATTCAATGTTTACATATTATAGCATTTCACAGTGCAGCTCTATTTTTTTTGTTATATTGAATAGTTGACTCGGCTTGCACCTGTTCACACTTATCTTATTCTTGGAGGCACTGGCCAGTTTTTTTGATACTTCTCTTTTTTCAGAATGTATCAGCTGTCAGGTTCACTTTAATAAAATGTAACTCGTGTATTAAAATTCTTGTTAAATTTAAAAACGTATTAGGAAATAATTTTCCGGAGGGGGCTTCAGGATTTTAACTGCCTAGGTGCCTCCACAAGGTTTAATCTGGCACTGTTCCTAGCATCCCATCTGCTTTTCTTACCACCTAGCCACACAGATATTACCAATCTAATAATGCAATGAAATTGCAACGCTTGCGCTGAAGCCTGAATATTTACATTGTGCTGAGTTGACAAAATTAAATGTATCATTTTTCTGGGCTGTGCAGTCCATATCGTTCTTTCTACACTTCTGGGATATGGCTTTACTGCCCCTCCTACTTTTATTTGACTTGGACCAGCACTCCTCCCATTCGACCCAGGTATTTTTAAATTAGCAGAAACTGCAAGAGCGGTTCCACTTTTCTACTCTCAGCTCAGAATCTGAAGCCGCCTTCCCATGTACGTGTTTCAGGTACGTGTGCATCCGTTTTGTTTTTTTTTCATGGATACCACACATCTCCATTATAACCTATGGTGATAAGGTCCAATACTAGTCTGTGGGACCATGAAAAATATGTACAGCACACGCATGGCATCAGTGTACCGTACATGAATAACATTGCAAAGTATAGGAGCTTTTTAATTTCATTATTTATACGGGAAAAACACTGCTGACATCGGTGCCTTTTTCACATATGTGTTTTATACAAACGTGTCAAGGAGGCCTGAGAGCATGTGGAAGGTGGTTTTTTTGTTTTTTTTTATACATTTACTCACTTGATGCTGTGTGACGGCCATTGATGCTTGTGGAGTGATGTGACCTGGAATCATGGGAACTGAGCCTCACAGCCCCCATGCTGGTGCACTGTCGCTGTGACGGTGGTTGGCGCATGGCACCACACCTTTTAAGCTAGGGACCTATTGAGAGATTCACTGTGACGTGGCAGTGAGTCATACAGTCTTATCAGAATGTTAAACTAAGAACCTCATGTTCAGTTTTGTTATTTCTGCCTAACAGCATTAGATTAACATATGATGTTTGGATGTGCGGTCCACGTCTTTTTGCTACAGTTCTGCCAAAATTAGTTGTTTTTGTAGCACCCTGGGGGGCAGGGGTTGTCAGACACGGGGTGTCTCGTACTTGCGTTACGCATCACCGGGCTGGTGTGATGATCTGGGATGTCACGGTGACCTGCCCGGCTTCGTGCCCCGAGGTGTACACCAATAAGGGGGGAAGATGGTGGGGATAGTAGTAGGATGAATGTCATGACGCCACCTGTGGTATGCAGCCAGGGATTTAGGTGCCGCTGCTGTCGCTGTCCTCCGGGGTGGATGGTAGTAGCAGCCAAAGATGGTATCGCTCCCCACAGATGGAATGGGCCCTGGGGAGGATGATGAGGGGAGTATTGATGGCGTTTGAGCGCCCAGGCACGTGGCGGCAGTGCCGGTAATCAGTGGCGTAACTAAAGTTTGATGGGCTCCGGTGCAAAGTTCTGACCTGGGCCCCCCTCTACGTACACCGACACTTGGGGTATAGGATAATGACGCTGACACTTGGCTCTTTCCCTCAACACCCAGCTTCCCTATGTTCTGATATCCATCTTGTCCTCGGCACCCAGCTTTCACATGCTCTGCTATACATCTTTCCCTCAGCACCCAGCTTTCCCATATCAGAGCATGGGAAAGCTGGGTGCTGAGAGATGTATAGCAGAGCATGGGAAAGCTGGGTGCTGAGGGAAAGAGCCCTTTTCCCTCAGCACAAAACTTTCCCATCCCCTGCTTGTATCTTTGTCCCCCCTTGTATATAGTTTTCCCAAATACTATAATGGCCCCCACATAGCCTTCCATATAGTATAAAGGGTCCCACATAACCCTTCATATATTAGAATGCAGCTCCATAGTCCTCCATTTATTATAATGCATTTCCCATAGTTCTCCATGTATTATAATTCACCCCATAGTACTCCATATATTATACTGCACCCCATAGTCCTCCATATATTACCCCCAGGCCTCCATGTATGATGCAGCTAGTCCCCCATGTATAATGCTGGTGTCGCGGGCGGAGGAGGGGACGCCGCGCTCTCCCACTGCTCGGGTCCGGCCGCTGCTGCTGCCGCTGCTCGGTGGTGGCTCGAGCGGTGTGCCGGATCCCGGGGACTCGAGCGGCGCTCCTCGCCCGTGAGTGAAAGGGGGTGGATTGGTGGTGGGGATTTGGTTATTGTCCGTGACGCCACCCACGGTTGTGGTGATTTTTGGTAACACCACCGCTGCTCTGTATGGGGATCCCGGGAGCGATGACAGGGAGCAGCTGAGTTGTTAGTTCTCCCCTCCGTGGGTAGGGGTTGGTTGTCCCGGGGCCCAGTGATGGGGTGGAGGATGGGTGATGGCAGGCCGGTTGCGGGGCCTGGTGAGGTGCAGGGTCGCGGGGGCAGCGCTGTGCCGCACGGCACGGTGGTACTCACTCAGCCTGAGACGATGACACAGTTCTCGGTAAAACACACGGCTGGAAAGACGGTTCCCACGGACGGCTGCTGTTGCTTTTCCCCGGTAGTTAACGGTAGAGATGAGCGAACCGGTCGCGGTTCGGCTCGAGGTTGGTTCGCCGAACGGACCTCCCGTTCGAGTTCGGTTCGTCGAACGTTCGACGAACCGAACTCGAACTGCATAGGAAACAATGGCAGGCAATCACAAACACAGAAAAACACCTAGAAAACACCCTCAAAGGTGTCCAAAAGGTCACAAACAACTCACAACACATGGGAAAGTGACAAGGACATATACTCATGCGAAAACAAAAGAGCTGGACAAGGAAAAAGAGGAGGACACACAGATATATGAGTATATGCAAGGAAACATGCCATTATTGTGCAACTTGAGCCCTGCTCATTCTTGGCTTCCAATCTTGATAAATTGCCTGAGCTCGCCACGTACGTCTTGGGGATCTTGTCGTGTCCTGCAGCCAGCGTTCTCTCGGAACCTGTCTTCAGTGCTGCTGTGGGTCTGCTGGCAGATAAGCACACGTGTCTGTCCACTGACAATGTGGACATGGCTCTCAGAGGACTTTTCTTCCCCGGGGTCAGCCAGGGGACGGGAAAGGCACGCGTATTTTTGAGAGTGCTTCATGCAAAGCATCTTTTTCTTTTTCAAAAGGGGGCTCAACCGATGCCAGTCAAGTGGGGTGTGTGTGGCCCAGTGAGTGGCAACGAGGGAGACTGTGGTTGGAGTCCCCTCGCTGTGTTTCTAAAAGAACCAAGATGAACAAGTCATGGCTCTCAGAGGACTTTTCTTCCCCGGGGTCAGCCAGGGGACGGGAAAGGCACGCGTATTTTTGAGAGTGCTTCATGCAAAGCATCTTTTTCTTTTTCAAAAGGGGGCTCAACCGATGCCAGTCAAGTGGGGTGTGTGTGGCCCAGTGAGTGGCAACGAGGGAGACTGTGGTTGGAGTCCCCTCGCTGTGTTTCTAAAAGAACCAAGATGAACAAGTCATGGCTCTCAGAGGACTTTTCTTCCCCGGGGTCAGCCAGGGGACGGGAAAGGCACGCGTATTTTTGAGAGTGCTTCATGCAAAGCATCTTTTTCTTTTTCAAAAGGGGGCTCAACCGATGCCAGTCAAGTGGGGTGTGTGTGGCCCAGTGAGTGGCAACGAGGGAGACTGTGGTTGGAGTCCCCTCGCTGTGTTTCTAAAAGAACCAAGATGAACAAGTCATGGCTCTCAGAGGACTTTTCTTCCCCGGGGTCAGCCAGGGGACGGGAAAGGCACGCGTATTTTTGAGAGTGCTTCATGCAAAGCATCTTTTTCTTTTTCAAAAGGGGGCTCAACCGATGCCAGTCAAGTGGGGTGTGTGTGGCCCAGTGAGTGGCAACGAGGGAGACTGTGGTTGGAGTCCCCTCGCTGTGTTTCTAAAAGAACCAAGATGAACAAGTCATGGCTCTCAGAGGACTTTTCTTCCCCGGGGTCAGCCAGGGGACGGGAAAGGCACGCGTATTTTTGAGAGTGCTTCATGCAAAGCATCTTTTTCTTTTTCAAAAGGGGGCTCAACCGATGCCAGTCAAGTGGGGTGTGTGTGGCCCAGTGAGTGGCAACGAGGGAGACTGTGGTTGGAGTCCCCTCGCTGTGTTTCTAAAAGAACCAAGATGAACAAGTCATGGCTCTCAGAGGACTTTTCTTCCCCGGGGTCAGCCAGGGGACGGGAAAGGCACGCGTATTTTTGAGAGTGCTTCATGCAAAGCATCTTTTTCTTTTTCAAAAGGGGGCTCAACCGATGCCAGTCAAGTGAGGTGTGTGTGGCCCAGTGAGTGGCAACGAGGGAGACTGTGGTTGGAGTCCCCTCGCTGTGTTTCTAAAAGAACCAAGATGAACAAGTCATGGCTCTCAGAGGACTTTTCTTCCCCGGGGTCAGCCAGGGGACGGGAAAGGCACGCGTATTTTTGAGAGTGCTTCATGCAAAGCATCTTTTTCTTTTTCAAAAGGGGGCTCAACCGATGCCAGTCAAGTGGGGTGTGTGTGGCCCAGTGAGTGGCAACGAGGGAGACTGTGGTTGGAGTCCCCTCGCTGTGTTTCTAAAAGAACCAAGATGAACAAGTCATGGCTCTCAGAGGACTTTTCTTCCCCGGGGTCAGCCAGGGGACGGGAAAGGCACGCGTATTTTTGAGAGTGCTTCATGCAAAGCATCTTTTTCTTTTTCAAAAGGGGGCTCAACCGATGCCAGTCAAGTGGGGTGTGTGTGGCCCAGTGAGTGGCAACGAGGGAGACTGTGGTTGGAGTCCCCTCGCTGTGTTTCTAAAAGAACCAAGATGAACAAGTCATGGCTCTCAGAGGACTTTTCTTCCCCGGGGTCAGCCAGGGGACGGGAAAGGCACGCGTATTTTTGAGAGTGCTTCATGCAAAGCATCTTTTTCTTTTTCAAAAGGGGGCTCAACCGATGCCAGTCAAGTGGGGTGTGTGTGGCCCAGTGAGTGGCAACGAGGGAGACTGTGGTTGGAGTCCCCTCGCTGTGTTTCTAAAAGAACCAAGATGAACAAGTCATGGCTCTCAGAGGACTTTTCTTCCCCGGGGTCAGCCAGGGGACGGGAAAGGCACGCGTATTTTTGAGAGTGCTTCATGCAAAGCATCTTTTTCTTTTTCAAAAGGGGGCTCAACCGATGCCAGTCAAGTGGGGTGTGTGTGGCCCAGTGAGTGGCAACGAGGGAGACTGTGGTTGGAGTCCCCTCGCTGTGTTTCTAAAAGAACCAAGATGAACAAGTCATGGCTCTCAGAGGACTTTTCTTCCCCGGGGTCAGCCAGGGGACGGGAAAGGCACGCGTATTTTTGAGAGTGCTTCATGCAAAGCATCTTTTTCTTTTTCAAAAGGGGGCTCAACCGATGCCAGTCAAGTGGGGTGTGTGTGGCCCAGTGAGTGGCAACGAGGGAGACTGTGGTTGGAGTCCCCTCGCTGTGTTTCTAAAAGAACCAAGATGAACAAGTCATGGCTCTCAGAGGACTTTTTTTCCCCGGGGTCAGCCAGGGGACGGGAAAGGCACGCGTATTTTTGAGAGTGCTTCATGCAAAGCATCTTTTTCTTTTTCAAAAGGGGGCTCAACCGATGCCAGTCAAGTGGGGTGTGTGTGGCCCAGTGAGTGGCAACGAGGGAGACTGTGGTTGGAGTCCCCTCGCTGTGTTTCTAAAAGAACCAAGATGAACAAGTCATGGCTCTCAGAGGACTTTTCTTCCCCGGGGTCAGCCAGGGGACGGGAAAGGCACGCGTATTTTTGAGAGTGCTTCATGCAAAGCATCTTTTTCTTTTTCAAAAGGGGGCTCAACCGATGCCAGTCAAGTGGGGTGTGTGTGGCCCAGTGAGTGGCAACGAGGGAGACTGTGGTTGGAGTCCCCTCGCTGTGTTATACATGCTTTTAGAAGGGCATGACATGGCTTGGAGGTTGACTTTCATAAAATGCAAACTGTTGGCTACCAAAATGCTGCCTTTCCAACAACTGTGGTTATAGGCAATGAGGAACATACTGATGAAGATGAGACGCAGATACCCGATTGGGATGACAACTTAAATATTCGGTCAGGGCAAGAAGAAACTCGGTCTGAGGGGGAGGGGAGTGCAAACACAACAATTGATGATGAAGTTCTAGATCCCACCTACTGTCAACCCACAGTCAGACACTCGAGGAGGTCAATAGAGGCGGTGGAGGAGGATGCAACCGACGTCGAAGTAACCTGGCGCCTTCCTGGACACAGTCGGAGCACTGGTAGCACGTCTACAACTGCATCCTCAGCCACCACTCTGCCTCTGAGCATTATTCGGGGTGGATCAACAGGTCGCATGGCCTCTAAGCCTTGCCTAGCCTGGTCCTTTTTTGACATAAAAAAAGATCGGCCAAATTATGTGATCTGTAACATTTGCCATGGTTATCTTAGTAGAGGTCAAAACCTCAGCAGTTTGACAACTTCTTCCATGAATCGTCACATGAATAAATATCATATGGCCTGGTGGGAAGCTCACCGTGCTGCAATGCGGCCTAGTGGAGCCAACCATCCACCGCCTGCCCCTTCCAGGGCATCCGCGCGCTCGTCATCTTCTAGGACTGTGGGGACAGCTGTCACACCTGTTTTTCCACCCACAACTTCCACCACTGTAACCGCAACAGGCAGTTTGCTTGGTAGGTCGTCAGTTGGTTTGGAAGGGGAAACAAGTGAGTGTGTACAGCTCTCTCAGACATCGATAGCACCAACTTTGGATGAAGGCAACATCATGTCTCCGCCTGCACTTTCCTCCCAAAGCTGCATTTTTCCAGGGACACCCTACTCAACACCGTCTACACACAGCAGCCAGATCTCTGTCCCTCAGATGTGGTCAAATAAAAGGCCACTTCCTTCGACCCATGACAAAGCGAAGAGGTTGACTCTATCCCTCTGTAAGCTGTTGGCTACAGAAATGCTGCCTTTCCGCCTAGTGGACACACAGGATTTTAGAGACCTTATATCTGTCGCTGTGCCCCAGTACCAGATGCCTAGTCGCCACTACTTCTCTAAGAAAGGTGTGCCCGCGCTACACCAGCATGTCGCACACAATATCACCGCTTCCTTGAGAAACTCTGTGTGTGAACGGGTGAATTTCACCACCGATACTTGGACCAGTAAGCATGGACAGGGACGTTACATGTCGCTGACTGGGCACTGGGTAACTATGGTGATAGATGGTGAAGGGTCTGCTGCACAAGTCTTGCCGTCCCCACGACTTGTGTGTCAATCCTCTGTCTGTCCAAGTTCCGCCACTGCTTCTGCATCCTCCACCTCATCTGGGTCCTCCACCTCCGCCCCAAGCCTGCCTGGTCAGGCCACCAGCGTTCTCACTGCGCAGAAGGAATCACGCACCCCTCATTACTATGCTGGCAGCAGAGCGCAACGGCATCAGGCGGTCTTTAGCTTGACATGTCTTGGGAATAAGAGTCACACAGCTGAGGAGTTGTGGTCAGCTCTGCGGTCCGAGTTTAATAAATGGTTGTCTCCACTCAACCTGCAGCCTGGTAAGGCCGTGTGCGACAATGCTGCAAACCTGGGTGCGGCCCTTCGCCTGGGCAAGGTGACACACGTGCCTTGTATGGCTCACGTGTTGAACCTTGTTGTCCAGCAATTTTTAACACACTATCCCGGCCTAGATGGCCTTCTGACCAGGGCACGGAAACTGTCTGCAGTGCTCACTTCCGCCGTTCAACCGCCGCAGCTGAGCGACTTGCATCGCTCCAGAAGTCTTTCGGCCTGCCGGTTCATCGCCTGAAATGCGATGTGGCGACACGCTGGAATTCAACTCTCCACATGTTACAGCGACTGTGGCAGCACCGCAGAGCCCTGGTGCAATACGTCATGACGTATAGCCTGGGCCAACGAGATGCAGAGGTGGGGCAGATCACCCTGATGGAGTGATCTCAGATCACGGACCTATGCACCCTTCTGCACAGTTTCGACATGGCGACGAATATGTTTAGCGCTGACAATGCCATTATCAGCATGACGATTACAGTCATTTACATGCTGGAGCACACGCTAAACACTATTCGGAGTCAGGGGGTGGGACAACAGGAAGGGGAGGAACTACAGGAGGATTCATATGCGCAAGACACAACAACATCACCAAGGTCCAGACGTTCATCATCACCAACGCGGCAGGCATGGGACCATGGGGGACAGGGATCAACAAGGGCGCATGGTAGCAGGCGAGATGTTGAGGAAGGTGCAGGAGGACATGAAGATATGGAGGACGAACTGTCCATGGACATGGAAGACTCAGCAGATGAGGGGGACCTTGGTCAAATTTAAGTTGAAAGAGGTTGGGGGGAGATGACAGAGGAAGAAAGAACGGTTAGCACCTCTATGCCACAAACACAGCGTGGACTTGGTCCGCATGGCTGCGCAAGACACATGAGTGCCTTCTTGTTGCACTACCTCCAACATGACCCTCGTATTGTCAAAATTAGAAGTGATGATGACTACTGGCTTGCCACACTATTAGATCCCCGGGACAAGTCCAAATTTTGTGACATAATTCCACCCATAGAAAGGGACGCACGTATGCAGGAGTATCAGCAGAAGCTGTTACTCGATCTTAGCTCGGCTTTTCCACCAAACAACCGTGCAGGTGAAGGGAGTGATTCTCCCAGTTGTAACTTGACAAACATGGGACGGCCTCGTCATCTTCAACAGTCTACCCGTACCAGTAGGACCGTATCTGGTGCTGGTAACAGCAATTTTATGGAATCTTTTCATAATTTTTTTAGACCCTCCTTTGCAAGGCCACCAGAGACATCAAGTGTGTCACATAGTCAACGGATGGAGAGGATGATACAGGAGTATCTCCAAATGAACATCGATGCAATGACTTTGCAAATGGAGCCTTGCTCCTTTTGTGCTTCAAATCTAGAAAAATGTCAAGAGCTCTCCAGTTACGCCTTGAAGATTTTGTCGTGTCCAGCTGCCAGCGTTGTCTCTGAACGTGTCTTCAGTGCTGCTGGGTGTGTGCTGACAGATAAGCGCACGCGTCTGTCCAGTGACAATGTGGACAGACTGACGTTCATCAAAATGAACAAGTCATGGATCCAGAAGGAATTTACTACCCCTGTGTCATCCTGGGGAGAGTAAATGCTTGTGGATTTGGAATGTGCTTGATGCAAATCAAAACATCCTGTTTGCAACTAGGGCACAAGTCCTGCCACTGATGGGGTGTCTGTGTGCCCAATTTGGGGAAAAAAGGTAGACTCCGCTTGGAGTAACCCTTGCTTGCTGTGTTTTTTAAAAATGATACAAGATGAACAGATCTGAAGGCAAGATGAAGGCAACATCATGTCTCCGCCTGCACTTTTCTCACAAACCTGCATTTTTCCAGGGACACCCTACTCAACACCGTCTACAGACAGCAGCCAGATCTCTGTCCCTCAGATGTGGTCAAATAAAAGGCCACTTACTGCGACCCATGACAAAGCTAAGTGGTTGACTCTATCCCTCTGTAAGCTGTTGGCTACCGAAATGCTGCCTTTACGCGTAGTGGACACACAGGATTTTACAGACCTTATGTCTGTCGCTGTGCCCCAGTACCAGATGCCCAATCACCACTGCTTCTCCAAGAAAAGCATGCCCGCGCTACACCAGCATGTCGCACACAACATCACCACTTCCTTGAGAAAATCTGTGTGCGACAGGGTGCATTTCAACACAGATACTTGGACCAGTAAGCATAGACAGGGTCATTACATGTCACTGACTGGGCACTGGCAAACTATGGTGAGAGATGGAGAAGGGTCTGCTGTACAAGTCTTGCCGTCCCCACGAGTTGTTTCAATCCTTGTTCTGTATGTAGAAGTTAATACACTGCTTCTGCCTCTTCAACCTCGTGTGGGTCCTCTACCTTGGCGCAAACCCTGTGTGGTCAGGCCACCCTTCCTTGCAACTGCGCACAAGGACTACCACACACCTCCTTACTATGCTGGCAGCAGAGCTCAATGCCATCAGGCGGTCAAAGTTTTACTTTGAAATGTATGGGAAATGTGAGTCACACCGCTATTACAGAGAATAGTAGTCAGGCAGGGTCAAAACATTAATTGAGGAACAGGAACAGAATGGGACGGCCAGGAAAGAATCAGAAAACAAGCAGAGGTGAAATGCGTATCGGCCAACAAGGTACATAAACAGCAAGCAGGAAAAGTAGTCAGGTAACAAGCACACAAAATCATAAAACTGAACTGGGGGTAAAATTAACCAGAGGTTCATAGCTATGTCTGGCAGTGGTCTGCAGACAGGATGGGCATAAAAAAGGGTGTGGTGTCTTCCCATTGGTTGTAGCTGAATGATGGTATTTCATCTGTGAGATACCCACCAGCTACATTCAGCCAGAGATTCTGCATCTGTCAAGGTAATGCAGCCCAGTGGGTGAGCATAACCTGCGTCCACCTGCGCCGCTGGCATCGACTACTCTCCCATCATCAGCACTATTCATGAAAGGAACACGTTGTCACCTGGCGACCGGAGTACAAATTGACGGAGCGGACTCCGTTGGTGACTTAACAGCCGTGTGCGGCAATGATGCAAACCTGGCTGCGGGCCATCCTCAGGGCAATGTGACACACGTGCCTTTTAGGGCTCACGTGTTGAACCGAATTCGCCAGCAATTTTTAAAACACCATCACGGCCTACATGGCCTTGTGCAGTGGGCACGCTCGCTATGTGCTCACTTCCATCGTGCGCACACAGCAGCTCAACAACTTTCATCACTCCGGAAGTCTTAGGGTCTGGCAGTTAAACGCCGTAAATGCGATGTTTCGACATGCAGGAATTGGAATCTGCACATGTTGCAGCGTGTGTGGCAGCACCGCAGAGCCCTGCTGAAATACGGTAAGACATATAGCCTGGGATAACTTGATCCAGAGGTGGTGCAGATCACGCTGCTGGAGTGGTGTCAGATCAAGGACCTATGCACCCTGCTACACAGTTTTGAAATGTCGACGAAGATGTTTAGCACTGGCAATGTCATTCTCAGCGTGACAATTCTGGTCATCTACATGATGGAGCACACTGTAATTATTATTCGGAGTCAGGTGTTGGGACAAGAGGAAGGGGAGGAAGTACAGGAGGAGTCATATGCGGAAGGGATAACAAGATCTACGAGGTCCAGATGGTCAGCGGCACCTATGCGGCAGTCATGGTGAGGGAGAGGGATTAACAAGGGCGCATAGTATCAGCAAAAAGTGTTGATGAAAGTGCAGGAGCCCATGAAGAAATGGAGGACGAACTGGCGATGGGCATGGAAGACTCAGCAGATGAGTGAGAGCTTGCTCACATTTCCGTTGTGCGAGGTTGGGGGGAGAGGGCAGAGGAAGGATGCACGATTCTCACCTCTCTGCCACCAACACACCAAGGACTTGGTCCTCCTGGATGCACAAGACACATGAGCGCCTTCTTGCTGCACTACCTACATGACCCTCGGATTGTATGAATTTGAACTAATCCTGAATACTGGGTTGCCACACTGTTAGATCCCCGGTACAAGACAAAATTTGGCGAACTAATTCCTGCCATAGAAATAGACGCACGTATACAGGAGTATCTGCAGAATGTGGTACGCAATCTTAGATCTACTTGTCCACTAAACACCAGTGCTGCACAGAGTGAATCTCAACGCTTTGTCATGGATAGGAGGAAATGGTCTTTTACTTGTCCACATCGGAGGGACCGAGGGATGGCTGCTGTGCTGAGATGGCGTTGAGTACGGTGTCCCTGCACAGTTGCACTTTTGGTCATATCCCAAAATGAGTTGAAAAAGGACAGATGCTGTTGGAAAGGGGAACAGGTGTGTTGGAAAGGGGAAAAAAGTTTTGGTCCGTGGATTTGGTGGTTAAGCAACTGTAACATTTGCTGAAGAAACAACATCTGTTACAGTGGGACTGGCAGATTTGGATAAAGTGGTATATAATCTGTGACCGCTATATAACGAAAATTAATAAGAAAAGAAAGAGAAAGGTATATATCCCCATCAGCAGTCAGTGTCCACCGTGCTCCCAGTTGGAAAAGGAGAGGTTGGCAACTTGAAGGTTTGGTGGAGGATACAGAGCTGTGTGGCTATGAAACTAATAGTAGCCTGAACCGAGTTAGACGCCATTCGGATCTGGAGACTGTGAGCCCTGTTAGCGTCACAGGGTCCATATGCCCACCCAGCCCAGGAACTCCCTGTTAACAACACAGGGGCCATTGAGTACGCTGACCGTGTGCGTAGGGGCCACACCTGTGGACAGCAGGCGCATCAGCAGCAGCAGGCCTGTTAATGCCACTGGGCTGCACAAGCAGGACTGTTAGGACAGGAGCTGGTCTTAACCGTTCTGCGTTACCAACTGTGGTGGTGGCCTGCATCCACCACCCGATCCCTGCCTACCTCTGGCCTAAAGCCGCAATGGGTTCAACACATGGAGGTGTGCTCTTTCGGAGCATAATAGAAGACTGCGCACCTCCTTGTTGGCTCCAGCCCCTTTTATAACCTGGGTCCGCCCCAAACCAGGGTGAACCACAATGCACCTCCTGGAGACAAAAGTAGAGTGACACGTCATGAGTGGCATAACTAGCGTCCTATTTGGAAACGCAACCTCAATGATGACCTCATGGCTGCCATGACCCAAACACCTCACCAGTCATCGTCTGAGCATCAATAATGCGGTGACAAGTCATAGGTGTGGGCCTCTGCAAGCCATTTGGGAGGACACCTGATGCCCTGTGGTCTATATGGGACCCCCACATCAGGGCCAGGGCCAAAGAGTTCATTACCGGACCTAGTCTCTGATGCAGGAAGTGCCTGAGCATGCTCAGTAGCATGAAATACAGTCTCTGAAAAAAGACTATCAGCTTTAGCATGGTGTCTATGCCCAAAACAGGACTTATACCCGGCACGGAATGCAAGCACCTGTGCAAAGAGGCTTTTCACACTTAGTGTGGGAGCATGCGCTGTATCCCGAAATGAAAACTTAGCGTCAGGAATGGCACAGTCAGGCTGAGCATACTCACTAGGCGAAACACTGTAATTATGCTGCAGCTGGGGTACATCGGCACACGCATGCGCACTAGCTGCCTCTCCACACTTAGACGTGGAGGGGAAATTTGTCTTGGAGATGCTGTCTATGAACAGAAGGAAAAGCTAAAGGAAGCCTGACTTTCTATCCCTCCGAATTATGAAATGCAGCAATGAATTCCATGAGTTTGCTATAACATTAGCGTAGCAAAATGTGCATGAGGGTGTGATGTAGAGGTGCTAGAAATAGCTTGTCACCAGTGGGGCACTAATGGAATACAACAGCCAGTTCTATGATGCCACAAAATGGCAGTATTTTGTGCTATCATTATAGCTTATTAAAAACAGAGCACGAGGTTGTCATGCAGAGGTGCTGCACATAGATTTGCAGTAGTGTGAATTGACAAAAGTACAATAGCCACGTTTAGGATACAACTAGGTACAGTGAGTGTTTGCTAGTATAATGGCTGAGTTTAAAAAAGTTTGAGTGTGCAATGCAGGCAGACGTGCTGCAAATAACGTTCCAATACTGTGAATTGACAAAAGTACAATAGCCACGTTTAGGATACAACTAGGTACAGTGAGTGTTTGCTAGTATAATGGCTGAGTTTAAAAAAGTTTGAGTGTGCAATGCAGGCAGATGTCCTGCAAATAACGTTCCAATACTGTGAATTGACAAAAGTACAATAGCCACGTTTAGGATACAACTAGGTACAGTGAGTGTTTGCTAGTATAATGGCTGAGTTTAAAAAAGTTTGAGTGTGCAATGCAGGCAGACGTGCTGCAAATAACGTTCCAATACTGTGAATTGACAAAAGTACAATAGCCACGTTTAGGATACAACTAGGTACAGTGAGTGTTTGCTAGTATAATGGCTGAGTTTAAAAAAGTTTGAGTGTGCAATGCAGGCAGACGTCCTGCAAATAACGTTCCAATACTGTGAATTGACAAAAGTACAATAGCCACGTTTAGGATACAACTAGGTACAGTGAGTGTTTGCTAGTATAATGGCTGAGTTTAAAAAAGTTTGAGTGTGCAATGCAGGCAGATGTCCTGCAAATAACGTTCCAATACTGTGAATTGACAAAAGTACAATAGCCACGTTTAGGATACAACTAGGTACAGTGAGTGTTTGCTAGTATAATGGCTGAGTTTAAAAAAGTTTGAGTGTGCAATGCAGGCAGACGTGCTGCAAATAACGTTCCAATACTGTGAATTGACAAAAGTACAATAGCCACGTTTAGGATACAACTAGGTACAGTGAGTGTTTGCTAGTATAATGGCTGAGTTTAAAAAAGTTTGAGTGTGCAATGCAGGCAGACGTCCTGCAAATAACGTTCCAATACTGTGAATTGACAAAAGTACAATAGCCACGTTTAGGATACAACTAGGTACAGTGAGTGTTTGCTAGTATAATGGCTGAGTTTAAAAAAGTTTGAGTGTGCAATGCAGGCAGACGTGCTGCAAATAACGTTCCAATACTGTGAATTGACAAAAGTACAATAGCCACGTTTAGGATACAACTAGGTACAGTGAGTGTTTGCTAGTATAATGGCTGAGTTTAAAAAAGTTTGAGTGTGCAATGCAGGCAGACGTCCTGCAAATAACGTTCCAATACTGTGAATTGACAAAAGTACAATAGCCACGTTTAGGATACAACTAGGTACAGTGAGTGTTTGCTAGTATAATGGCTGAGTTTAAAAAAGTTTGAGTGTGCAAGGCAGGCAGATGTCCTGCAAATAACGTTCCAATACTGTGAATTGACAAAAGTACAATAGCCACGTTTAGGATACAACTAGGTACAGTGAGTGTTTGCTAGTATAATGGCTGAGTTTAAAAAAGTTTGAGTGTGCAATGCAGGCAGATGTCCTGCAAATAACGTTCCAATACTGTGAATTGACAAAAGTACAATAGCCACGTTTAGGATACAACTAGGTACAGTGAGTGTTTGCTAGTATAATGGCTGAGTTTAAAAAAGTTTGAGTGTGCAATGCAGGCAGACGTGCTGCAAATAACGTTCCAATACTGTGAATTGACAAAAGTACAATAGCCACGTTTAGGATACAACTAGGTACAGTGAGTGTTTGCTAGTATAATGGCTGAGTTTAAAAAAGTTTGAGTGTGCAATGCAGGCAGACGTCCTGCAAATAACGTTCCAATACTGTGAATTGACAAAAGTACAATAGCCACGTTTAGGATACAACTAGGTACAGTGAGTGTTTGCTAGTATAATGGCTGAGTTTAAAAAAGTTTGAGTGTGCAATGCAGGCAGACGTCCTGCAAATAACGTTCCAATACTGTGAATTGACAAAAGTACAATAGCCACGTTTAGGATACAACTAGGTACAGTGAGTGTTTGCTAGTATAATGGCTGAGTTTAAAAAAGTTTGAGTGTGCAATGCAGGCAGATGTCCTGCAAATAACGTTCCAATACTGTGAATTGACAAAAGTACAATAGCCACGTTTAGGATACAACTAGGTACAGTGAGTGTTTGCTAGTATAATGGCTGAGTTTAAAAAAGTTTGAGTGTGCAATGCAGGCAGACGTGCTGCAAATAACGTTCCAATACTGTGAATTGACAAAAGTACAATAGCCACGTTTAGGATACAACTAGGTACAGTGAGTGTTTGCTAGTATAATGGCTGAGTTTAAAAAAGTTTGAGTGTGCAATGCAGGCAGACGTCCTGCAAATAACGTTCCAATACTGTGAATTGACAAAAGTACAATAGCCACGTTTAGGATACAACTAGGTACAGTGAGTGTTTGCTAGTATAATGGCTGAGTTTAAAAAAGTTTGAGTGTGCAAGGCAGGCAGATGTCCTGCAAATAACGTTCCAATACTGTGAATTGACAAAAGTACAATAGCCACGTTTAGGATACAACTAGGTACAGTGAGTGTTTGCTAGTATAATGGCTGAGTTTAAAAAAGTTTGAGTGTGCAAGGCAGGCAGACGTGCTGCAAATAACGTT
This sequence comes from Anomaloglossus baeobatrachus, assembly GCF_048569485.1. Classification (NCBI taxonomy): domain Eukaryota; kingdom Metazoa; phylum Chordata; class Amphibia; order Anura; family Aromobatidae; genus Anomaloglossus; species Anomaloglossus baeobatrachus. The sequence goes on from NC_134354.1 coordinate 634,934,993, forward strand.
CCAATACTGTGAATTGACAAAAGTACAATAGCCACGTTTAGGATACAACTAGGTACAGTGAGTGTTTGCTAGTATAATGGCTGAGTTTAAAAAAGTTTGAGTGTGCAATGCAGGCAGACGTGCTGCAAATAACGTTCCAATACTGTGAATTGACAAAAGTACAATAGCCACGTTTAGGATACAACTAGGTACAGTGAGTGTTTGCTAGTATAATGGCTGAGTTTAAAAAAGTTTGAGTGTGCAATGCAGGCAGATGTCCTGCAAATAACGTTCCAATACTGTGAATTGACAAAAGTACAATAGCCACGTTTAGGATACAACTAGGTACAGTGAGTGTTTGCTAGTATAATGGCTGAGTTTAAAAAAGTTTGAGTGTGCAATGCAGGCAGACGTGCTGCAAATAACGTTCCAATACTGTGAATTGACAAAAGTACAATAGCCACGTTTAGGATACAACTAGGTACAGTGAGTGTTTGCTAGTATAATGGCTGAGTTTAAAAAAGTTTGAGTGTGCAATGCAGGCAGATGTCCTGCAAATAACGTTCCAATACTGTGAATTGACAAAAGTCCAATAGCCACGTATAGGATGCCACTAGGTACACTGAGTGTTTGCTAGTATAATGGCTTCGTTATAATTAGTTGGAGTGTGCAACGCAGGCAGATGCGCTCTGCAAATGTCTTGGCACTAGTGGGACTATAGCAAAGTCCAATAGCCACGTATAGGATGCCACTAGGTACACTGAGTGTTTGCTAGTAAAATTGCTTAGTTTAAAAAAGTTGTAGTGTGCAATGCAGGCAGACGTGCTCTGCAAATGTCTTTGCACTAGTGGGACTATAGCAAAGTCCAATAGCCACGTATAGGATGCCACTAGGTACACTGAGTGTTTGCTAGTAAAATTGCTTAGTTTAAAAAACTTGGAGTGTGCAATGCAGGCAGATGTGCTCTGCTAATGTCTTTGCACTAGTGGGACTATAGCAAAGTCCAATAGCCACGTTTAGGATGCCACTAGGTACACTGAATGTTTGCTAGTATAATGGCTTACTTAGAATGAGTTGGAGTGTGCAGAGGACAAGAGGGTACAGTGGCAGGATTGTGGTGCTCTGGGTAGAGGAATGGAAGCCTGCCTTTCTATTCCCTCCTAATGGTGAAATGCAGGGAGGAAATCCCTGACCTGGGCTACACAGACGCTGTTGCTGTTTGCAGGACCTGTCACTTATGGCTCTCTGACCCTGCCGCTTTGAGCCCTTAAAAGGACTGCTAGAATGTGCTCTCCCTAAGCTGTCTAACGCTGTGTATGCAGCGCATACAGCTGTATCGGCTATAGGACTCAGGAGGACGGAGCTGCGACACTGATGTCTGACACCAAAGACGCAGAAGGCAGATAATGGCGTTCGTGAAGAAAATGTCCGGTTTTATAATGCAGGGACATGTGACATGCAGATCCTATCACACATGCCGTTGCTTCTCTGGCTCAAAGTCCACTTAGGTGTGTGTGTGTCTGTGATTGGCTGACATGCTGGCCCGCCCCACAAGACGCGCGCGCTTAGGGAAGGAAGACAAGAAAAAAAAAAAAAAAAATGGCGATCGCCATTATAGAAACAGCAGTGATCTGAAGGCGCTGTTCACGCACACTATACACTGAAATGTGATAATAGTTTGATTCACAGAGTGACTTACACTATTACAGCAGAAACCAAGCTAGGATTTAGCTGTTTTTTGGCTGCTAGAACCGTTCTCGAACGTTTCTAGAACTATCGAGCTTTTGCAAAAAGCTCGAGTTCTAGTTCGATCTAGAACATGCCCCAAAATCACTCGAGCCGCGAACTGGAGAACCACGAACCACGAACCGCGCTCAACTCTAGTTAACGGTGACTGTCTCTTTCCCTGCACCTAGTACTTCTGTTGGTTCCAATGGGTTCCCACCGGTAACCCGCTCCCCGGCTTGGATATGGGCCGGAGGAGCCCCTCTTTGCCCGCAGGCGCTGGCCCTGAGAAACTGGTGCCTTGGCGGTGGCGGTGTCTCTCTCATACGGTTGGACTGTTGCCTTCAATCGGGACTTAGTTGTTTGGAAACCCGGAGGTCCCCTTCACTGACGGACTTGGCAAATTCACGGTGACTGCAAGCCTTGCCGGGGTCCGAAAGGCCCCTGCCAATGGTGCTGGCTTCTCCTTGTGTACCGGTCTGGTACCGCTGGGCCACCGCCCGTCCACGGTCCTTACGGCAACTCCGATAGGCCACTCCTGCAGACGGTCACCGCCGTCTGCTAACCTTGCTGTCTCTGTCCGGGGCACACACCCGGACGCTGTCAGATAGTTGCTCTACTACCACTTTACTCCTCACACTCTCACGTCCAAAACTAATCTGCTCACTTTTCCCGCCTCCAGGACTGTGAACTCCTCGGTGGGCGGGACCAACCGCCTGGCCCACCCCCTGGTGTGAACATCAGCCCCTGGAGGAAGGCAACAAGGATTTTTGGGTCTAGCTTTGATGTGCCTAACCGGGGTGTAGGGTGTGGTGATGTCATTACCTGTGACCCCTGGCTTGTCCAGGGCGTCACACTGGCAGCCCCCCCATGCTGCATGTATAATGCTGGCAGCCCCCCATGCTCCATGTATAATGCTGGCAGCCCTCCCATGCTCCATGTATCATGCTGGCAGCCCCCATTGCTCCATGTATAATGCTGGCAGCCCCCCCATGCTCCATGTATACTGCTGGCAGCCCCCCATGCTCCATGTATAATGCTGGGAGCCCCCCATGCTCCATGTATAATGCTGGGAGCCCTCCATGCTCCATGCATACTGCTGGCAGCCCCCCATGCTCCATGTATACTGCTGGCAGCCTCCCATGCTCCATGGCTCCATGTATACTGCTGGCAGCCCCCCATGCTGCATGTATACTGCCGGCAGCCCCCCATGCTCCATGTATACTGCTGGCAGCCCCCATTGCTCCATGTATACTGCTGGCAGCCCCCCATGCTCCATGTATACTGCTGGCAGCCCCCCATGCTCCATGTATAATGCTGGGAGCCCCCCATGCTCCATGTATAATGCTGGGAGCCCCCCATGCTCCATGCATACTGCTGGAAGCCCCCCATGCTCCATGTATACTGCTGGCAGCCTCCCATGCTCCATGGCTCTTTGTATACTGCTGGCAGCCCCCCATGCTGCATGTATACTGCCGGCAGCCCCCCATGCTCCATGTATACTGCTGGCAGCCCCCCATGCTCCATGTATGCTTCTGGCAGCCCCCATGCTCCATGTATGCTGCTGGCAGCCCCCCATGCTTCCTCCCCCCCGGCCCCCGGGTATGCACTGATTTTTTAAAAAAAAGTTTTTACCTCTCTCCTCATTCCCCTGCTGCTGTCCTCACATCTCCTGGTTCCCCCGCTGCTTCGTCATCTCTCCTTTGTTCCCCTGCAGCTGCGGTCGGAGTCCTCCCGCCCTTCGCTCTGTGCTCTGAGTCTGAGGACAGCGGATGCACAGGAGTGACGTCACCGCGCAGGCACAGAGAGAGAATGAAGGAGCGTGGAGTTGCATGGGCCGCTCCATGCTTTTCAGTGTTGCTGTGCGTGATGACGGGGGAGGGGGGGGCGGTGTCAGAGGCGGTGACACCGGGTCAAATAGCGGCCGTGTGGTCTGCGCCAGATCAGCGCAGCTCCTCTCACAGAAAGGAGCTGCCTGCTGATCTGCAGAGCGGGCCCCTAAGCTGCCGGGCCCCTAAGCTGCCGGGCCCGGTCGCAGTCGTGACCTCTGCGACCGCGGTAGTTATGCCCCTGCCGGTAATTAAGAGTCAGTAGCTGTGGTTCCAGGTGTCTTTACTCACTCTTTGTGCTGTGCTGCTCATGTGGATAGTACTGGTCACCCGCTGTGATGGGCTCCGTCGACCTCGGATAAGTTAGGAGAAGCCACCACTGTTGGAAAGAAGAAAGTCCTTTTTCAGAGTTGCCCTTCCCGCTGTGAGGTACCTGGGCGCTCCCAGCCCCAGGCCCCGTGAAGAGAAGAGAAGAAGGAGGTAATGGTGTCATGTCCTAGAACTGGTGTCCCGGGTAGACTGACTAGTGATTGTGTGTGCTTGTGTGTGTGTGTGTGTGTGTGTGTGTGTGTGTGTGCTCCTACTTCTACCTCAAGTGGAACCCGCCCCCCAAGTGGCTGGCTTCAGTGACCAGGGAAGTCCCATGACTCATGATGCCCCCCCCCCCGCCTACCCTGAGCCATATTCCCCTGGGAGAAGGCTCCTAAGCTTTATGGAAAGTGTGAAAGTGGAACGCCAGTGATTAACCCCCGCCTTACCCGAGGCGAATATCGCACCTAAAATAAAGTGCAATAGTCTGTGGCGGGGGTGGACAATTCATTTTCCCATAGGGCTACATGAGAAATTGGGATGGTTTTAGAGGGCCGGACTAATATAATTAACTCAGTTCTACCCAATATTGTATATAGTATATATACTAGCCCTTCATAAACCAACAGTAAGTTAAACAATACAAAGATTCAATGAAAATATGGAGGTCAGTGGGGGGCATACACACTACTGGGGTCAGTGGGGGGCATACACATTACTGGGGTCAGTAAGTGGCAGACATTACTGTGGTCATTGGGGGGCATACACATTACTGGGGTCAGTGGGGGACATACACATTACTGAGGTCAGTGGGGGACATACACATTACTGAGGTCAGTAAGTGGCATAGATATTACTGGGGTTAGTAGGGGGCATACACATTACTGGGGCCTGTAGAGCATACATACTGGCCCTGTTGGCCTGTGGAGCATACATACTGGCCCTGGTGGCCTATGGAGCATACATACTGGCCCTGGTGGCCTGTAGAGCATACATACTTGCCCTGGTGGCCTGTGGAGCATAAATACTGGCCCTGGTGGCCTGTGGAGCATTCATACTAGCCAAGGTGGTCAGTGGAGCATACATACTGGCCCTGGTGGCCAGTGGAGCATACATACTAGCTCTGGTGGCCAGTGGAGCATACATACTGGCCCTGGTTGCCAGTGGAGCATACATACTGGCCCTGGTGGCCAGTGGAGCATACATACTGGCCCTGGTGGCCAGTGGAGCATACATACTGACCGTGGTGGCCAGTGAAGCATACATACTGACCGTGGTGGCCTGTGGGGCATACATACTGACAGTGGTGGTCAGTGGAGTATACATACTGGCCCTGATGGCCTGTGGGGCATACATACTGACAGTGGTGACCTGTGGGGCATACATACTGACAGTGGTGGCCTGTGGGGTATATATACTGGCTCTGAGGGTACTGAGGGCACAGGCAGGCAGCAGTGCAGCAGCAGAGCCCGAGGGATCCTCTGGCTGCCTTCTCTGAGTCCCCTGTGTGTCTGCTTCTTCTATTGCAGGCACAAGGGGAACCTGAGAAAACACAAGTGCTGGAATCTCTCCTGCTCTCCTCTCCTGCAGGCACTCTGCACTCTCCCTGCTGCTACTGGTGCACATTACCTCAGTTGCAGAACAGACATTTTTGAAGTGGCCGCTGTGGAGATGAGCCAGTCACATGTGAGGATCCTGGGTAGAAGGGGCAGGCAAAGGAGGCATGACCAGCATCAAAAGAGCAGCAAGAGGGGACAAGGAAGGCATCCGAGGAGTGTATGTGTCCAGCATTGAGTGGGCGTGGACGACAGCAAAAGGGGCATGGCTAGCAGCATAGATGCCATGGAAGTGTCTTGTCCTTGCCGGGTTCCGCTCCTGCGGCTTCCACTCCGGTTGCCGGACGGTGCCATGTTCCCGCCGTGGATGGTGCTGGTGATGGGAGAGGAGTCGGTGCCGTGGCTCTGCGCAGCACAGGCTCCGCTCACCCACTAGGCTGGGTTTCCCTGGAACCTGTAGTACCACTGGCTGACTGTAGGTGGCGTATCTTCCAGCTGATGTTGCCAACATTCACCTGCAGCCAATGGGAAGACACCACACCCTTCTTATTTCCCCTCCTGTCACATGACTACTGCCAGAGATAGTTCTGTACTCCTGGCTCATGTGCTGTTTGTATTGTGATTCCTGTGCGCTGACCTTTGCTTGTTGTTAACTACCCTCCTGCCTGTCGTTTTTGTACCCTGCTGCCAGTTCCGGATTTGACCTCTCCTTTGTCTCCTCACTACGCCCTTGCCTGATGATTCTGTTCCTGTTTTGCATCTCCTGGTTTTTGACCCTGCCTGACGACCACGGACTACAGCCTGCCACAGGTAGTGATCTCTGCGGCTCTGTGTAATTCCACATCCCTGTATAGGGGTTAAAGGGTTGCAGAGTTCTTGGGGTCCTGCTTTGTGAGCAGCCTTACTCTAGACTCCCCTTACAGCCATAAGACAAAACCTCCAATGGGCAACCATATTTATTGTAATGGGCAGAAACACAGTGTGACTGCAGCCATCACCACCACTCAAATAAGAATATAAAGCAGGAGGAAACGAGTTTAATGGTGCAAAAATTCATTTATTAAGACATAAGGTGACACACAAGAGTAAAAACAGACATGAGGGTAACAAAAGACTATGCACAGAAAATGGATAATAGTATGGGCCAAAGCACATGAAAAGTTGTAAAAGTATCTGTGAATGGAGGCGGGGAGTATAAGTAAGCCTCCAAATTATATAAAAAGCTACTTGCTCTTATTCTTTTAAGAGAAAAATTCTCACCAACAACTCACATTAAAAGAGCAAAATAAGCCCAGTTAAAGTGCCATGTGCAGACCAAATACAAGGTGACAAGTGCATAATCAGGGGTTAACCATCAGAGAATCCCCCCCATCATCCTACCTACGTACGTTTCGCAGTATGTGCACCAAGCCACAGCAGAGCTTCTTCAGGGAAGAATTTTCTGTGCATAGTCTTTTGTTACCCTCATGTCTGTTTTTACTCTTGTGTGTCACCTTATGTCTTAATGAATTTTTGCACCATTAAACTCGTTTCCTCCTGCTTTATCCCCTTACAGCCAGTCTGAGTCTGTGGCTACACTCAGGCATTACAGGAAGGCATCCAGAGACTGTGACCAGCAGCAAGAGGGGGCGTGACCGGCAGAGTGGGGGGCGTGGCAGCTGCTTATCACTGCACTGTGGGATACATAGCTCCCGGCAGTGAGAGCGGGGCTGAGGCAAAAAAATCGTAGATCAGGCCACGCCTCCACCTCTCAGCTAAGACGGGCGGGCAGGTCACAGACAGTAGGCGGGCCACATCCGGACGGCGGGCTGCCCCTTGCCCAGGTCTGCTCTGTGGCGACTAAAGCCTCAAATGCATTCTGGACAACATTATGGAGGTAGCATCCCTTCACCGCATAGCACAAAGCACGCTTTATGCACACCTGTCTGTTTACATGTAGAATAATCCCAATGCCGTAAATATACCCAGGAACAGATGGTGAATGGGAGATGTATTGTATTTTACAGATATGATCAATATTTCATGCATCTCTAAATGAATGGGGTTTTTTGCCTGAATCTGTCAATACGTTTTTAATACAGAATCTGAAAGCAACATGAGAAGGGCAGAGATGCTGATTCCAGAGGTGTGTCACTTACTTGGCTGCTTAGTGTAGTTTTGATAAAATCACTGTTTAATCAGCAGTAGATAATCATTACTGGACTACTTGGCCTGCTGCAGGTAGTCCAGCATATTCATGAGCTCTGTATAACTGCTAGATCTACAGCAGAGAAAACACTGATTTTATCAAAATGACAGCAAACAGCTCAGTAAGTGAGACATTCCTGGAATCAGGGTCTCTGTCTCCACATTATGCTGCTCTCAGAAGAGTGAGTAGAAACCTGGTGACAGATTCCCTTTAAAAGTGCACTTGATTGCATTTATAAAACGCAACCATTTTTTGGTCAAGAACAATAGCTATATGTGACCAGATAAGACACCAGATAAGACATCAGGTATAATATAACACAGTAAATCATAAAACTCAGTACACCCCTCACATTTTTGTAAATATTTTATATCTTTTCCATGCTGAAGACATGACACTTTGATGCAATTAAAGTAGTCAATGTACAGTTTGTATAACTATTTAAATTTGGTGTACCCTCTAAATAACTCAATTCACAGCCATTAATGTCTAAACCGCTGGAAACAAAAGTGAGTACACCCCTAAGTGAAAATGGTCAATTTGTGCCAAAATCTCAATATTTTGCGCAGCCTTCATTATTTTCAAGCACTTCGTAAACTCTCTTGGCCAAGCAGTTCACTAGAGCTTCACAGGAGCCACTAGAATCCTCTTCCACTTCTCCATGACATCACGGTGTTGGTGGATGTTAGAGACCTTGCGATTCTCCACCTTCCATTTCAGGATGCCGCCCACATGCTCAATAGGGTTTAGGTCCGGAGACATGCTTGGCCAGTCCAGTATCTTTAACCTCAGTTTCTTTAGTAAGACAGTGATTGCCTTGGAGGTGTGTTTGCGGCCCAGTTTCTGAAGGAAGGGATATCCGGATCCAATATCATCTGATCGGTTTGCTGGAAGGCAAAGCGATCAGATGATGTATCAGGTTCAAGGGCCTGAATCACATGACACAGCAGCTGATTGTATAAACGGCTTTTATACAATCAGCTGATGCATCAGTGCAAAAAAAACAAACTACACACTTCTGTGCAGACTCCTGTCCGAAAGCAGCCGCTGATAGTTTAGCCGGCCGGGCGGTAAAAAGCCAGCATCACCGCTCGACTTTTAGTGTCAGCTGATGCTGTCAGGTGACCGCATCAGCTGATCATCTCCAGGTCTGAGAGAGAGAAAATAGAGGGGAGAGAGAGGGGAGAGAGAAGAGAGAGAGAGGAGAGAGGAGAGAGAGGAGAGAGAGGGACAGAGAACGAGAGAGAGAGAACAAGAGAGAGAGAGAACAAGAGAGAGAGAACAAGAGAGAGAGAGAGAACAAGAGAAAGAGAGAACAAGAGAAATAAAGAGAGAAGAGAGAGCAATGCAGCCTCATTCCGTGAACTGCTCCGATTTTAGAGGTGTGGCCCGCGGCTCACAGCTGATGTCCGGCTCCTCCCCTCAGTGCATAATTAAATTAAATTAAATTATAATTATAAATAAATAATAATTATAATTTAAAATAAATTCTTGGGGCGTGTCCTGGCTATGAAGGAGTGAGGACGTGACTTGTCTTAGCTCCTGCCACTGGACTTTATAACTGATGATCCACGCAACTGAGGACTCTGTAACACAGGCTATGCAGCGGAGGAGACGAGGGAGATCCCAGGGGTGCAGCAGCAGAGCTTCACAATCGGAGGAGAGAGGGATCAAGCACTTTTTATCCAGGCCGGGGCAGAGAGAAGCTTCACAGGTGGCACCCAAGATGGCTGCTAAGGCTACACACGAGGTCAGCTCAGCGTGCAGCAGTGAGATGGCAGCTATGGAGATGCAGGGAAAGGCTCAGCAGCTGACGGGACTGAGAGGAGAGACCACCCGGAGTGAAGAGGAGATACAGAAGATAAGGCCAGACAGCCCAAGATTACAGGTACAGGGGAAACCCGGAGTGAGAAGCACGGGGGAAGTGCCTGCTGATACAAACAGTAGCCCTGAAGCCTGGAGGCCTCTGGAGGGGGAAGTAACGTCCTCTCTTATAACACACATGCAGGAGTGTGAGGAATTTCAGGAGGGGGGACACTGCACTGCAAATGAGTTACAGGTCCCTGACAGAAGTGAGACTGTACCCAGGGAGAAGCACAACATAAATCTAAAGTTACCAGATGCAGACAAGCATGCAGGGTCAGGCCCAGCCATAACAACAACACAAGAGTCAGGAGTTCTGACAGAGCTTAATGAGATGCGGGCACGTTTCTCAGCTATACCCACCAGGGAAGATATGGAGGCATATATAACCAGGCTGGAGCAGGCGTACCGCACAGAGCTGTCAGCCCTGAAGGGGGAGGTGGAGAGAGTGGACACCCAGAGTCAAGTGCAGGCAGCTAAAATTCAGAATATGGAGGACACTTCACAGGCCCACGGGGCACTATTAGAACAACACTCCCGCCAAATACAATACGTGGTTGAAGCAATGGATGATGCTGAAAATAGGGGCCGAAGAAACAATCTCAGAGTGCGCGGCCTGCCTGAGTCTGTCGAGTCCATGGACTTACATGGTACCCTTCAAGTGATCTTCAATAATATTCTGGGTGAACCATCAAGCCAACCCCTGGAATTGGATAGAGCGCATAGAGCGTTGGGCCCCAAACCAGCCCAGAACGACCGACCTCGGGATGTGATCTGTAGGGTCCACCGCTATGTTATTAAGGAGGCCATTCTGTTTAAGCTCCGCAGTGGAGTATCACCATCGTATGAGGGGAGCCAAATCCAGATTCTACAAGATCTATCCCGTTTTACCTTACAAAGGAGAAGAGCTCTTAAACCTCTGCTGGACATTCTCCGCTCATACGAGTTTCCATATAGCTGGGGGTTCCCCTTCCGCCTGCAGGTTCGGCACGCGGGACGAATGCATGTTCTTCGGTCTCCGGCGGATTTACCCTCGTTCACCGCGGCCTTGGACATTCCATTAGTGCCTATAGAGGACTGGCCGGACTTTCCAATGGGGGGGGGGAGTCACCGTCCCAGCCGGTGATCGGATGCGTGGCTCTCATAGAGAAAGAGGAGGGAGGCCGGTCTGATGTATAAGAGAATGGTGGATTAAATTGTTCTAGTATGTTTTTGGTTATAGGATCACAGTACGATGGAGTCTATCCTCTGGTCCTGATGGGAATTTCGCGTTGTGGGGTTATTGTATCGCCCTGGACAGGGGGGTGGGGGGTTCCCTCCTTCCATCCTGGGTGTAATGGGGGGCGCCCCTCAACATTATAAGGTACAATACCCTCGCAAAGCCCCTTCTCCCTTCTTTATACAGAGCTTTAGTTGCACATCAAAATATATATAGTTAAAAGCTGTTTTTTAGTCCAGGGCAGGGGGCTCCTTTGTGGAAAGTTCCCTCCCTGATTGGGATAACACGCCACAGGGTAGTGGCGTAGGATTAACATCCCTGGTATATAGAGATTCTTATTTTTCTGCATTTACCTCTAGTCTATTTGACCAAGTATAAGGGTCACGTTACGACCCTACAGGCAAGAGGTGCTTTGACCTTTTTGCCTACGGTACTCTCTCTTTGTTTGTAGTTTCCTTCATATACTTAATCCTTCTACCCCCCCTCCTTTTTTTTTTTTCTCTCCCCCTCTCCTAACCTTCTCTATTCTCTCCACCCACACCTCTCTTCCCATCCCCATCTTCCCGGTTCCTCACCGTTCCTCCTCCTCAGAATGACGCAGATTACCTTTGGCTCATTGAATGTGAGAGGCCTCAATGTCCCGCAAAAACGGTCTCAGGTATTCTTTGACATGCATAAGAAACGAGTCCATATATTATTGATTCAGGAAACACATTTCAAAACTGGTCACCTCCCTAACTTTAAAGACAGATATTACACCAAATGGGTCCATAGCACCAACCCAGAGTCAAAATCAAAAGGGGTGTCTATAGGCATCCATAAAGCCCTGGTGCACACGGTTCTGGACACGAGAGTGGACACTGAGGGAAGATTCATTTTTCTGAAAATTAATGTTAATTCATCTATCTTTACCATTGTCAATTGGTATTTACCAAACAGAGATCCGGCGACGTCCTGCTCCTCTCTCCTGTCATCATTGGATGAATTCGCAGAAGGGACCGTGATCGTGGGTGGCGATTTAAACTTCACTTTGGACCCTAAGGTAGATACAACTTCGGGACACAATTTTCTCTCTCTCAGAAAGCTAACAAAAGTTAAACGCTCAATACAAGAGCTTCGATTGGTAGATGTGTGGAGAACGTTACACCCAGTGGAGCGTGACTACACATACTTCTCCCCGGCTCACTCCTCGTACAGCCGCATAGACCTGTTTCTTGTGAGCCAAAAGGCTCTGACTTGGCAGATACAGGCCTCTATAGGCAGTATATCCTGGTCTGACCATGCTCCTATATTCCTGAGCCTTACTATCCCAGATGGGGCAGGGAGGCCGTGGTCTTGGCGGCTGAACGATAGTCTGCTTGGGGATCAGGGGTGCATGAAGGATCTACAGAACACGATTGATGAATTTTTAGAAATACACTCAGAAGACCCCACAGCCCTTCCCGTGCAGTGGGAGGCACTTAAATGTGTGTTGAGAGGGGTTTTGATCAAACATGGGGCTAGGCTTAAGAGAGAGAGAGCCCAAACCATTTTGTCCCTACTTCAGAATATTTCAGATCTGGAAAGGGCCCATAAGAAGACATTATCACCTTTGACACTGGCGGAGCTAGTCAAAAATAGAGAGGAGCTTAAATCGATTCTCGACCGACAATATGAGCGACATAGGACTAGAATAAAAAGATTCCTCTATGAGTATGCAGATAAATGTGGTAGACCACTAGCTAGGATTCTACACCCTAGGGGAGACCCCAGCCACATTCCCATGATTAAACAAGCAGACGGCTCTTCGACTCAGAACCCAACTCTCATCGCGGAACAGTTCCAAAAGTATTATAGAGACCTATATAACATAAAGGGCAAATTTGGAGACATGCCACATGACGCATTAGAAAATAAAATAAACGACTACGTATCCAGAACGGCCCTACCGGTTATACCCAGTGCTGAGGTTGAAAATTTAGAGACGGACTTTACAGAAGCAGAAGTGGCATCTATCATTAAAGAATCTCCCTCAGGCAAAAGTCCGGGTCCAGATGGGTTCACCCCTAAATTTTATAAAATATTCCAAACTCAGCTATCCCCGTTCTTGACTAAAGTATTTAATTCCATCTCAGAAAAATCCCAATGGGTGGCGCAATCTCTCGAAGCCCATATATGTGTTATCCCCAAACCGGGGAAGGATCACATGTTAGTTACAAATTACAGACCCATTTCACTGATCAATCTAGACCTAAAACTTTTTTCCAAAGCCTTAGCCAACAGACTTGCTCCTTCCTTGCCCGGGATAATACACACAGATCAAGTGGGGTTCGTACAAGGTCGGGAGGCGCGTGACAATACCAACAAACTGTTCCTCCTGATGACCCGGTCGAGGGCTCATTCTCTTCCCATGTGTTTACTCTCAGTGGATGCGGAGAAGGCCTTTGACCGGGTCAGTTGGAATTTCATGATGGCCGCTCTAAAGCAGGTGGGTTTGGGCAAAAATTTTTTAGATAGGATTGCGTCCCTTTATTCGAGACCCTCAGCAAAAGTTAGGACGAATGGGTTTCTGTCGTCATCGTTTCAGGTCCACAATGGAACAAGGCAAGGATGTCCATTGTCACCTCTGCTCTACGTCATTGTCATGGAGCATCTAGCGGTCGCCATAAGAAATAATGCTAGTATCCATGGGATAGAGGCCGGGGGAGGGAATCGCAAGTTAGCTTTATTTGCTGACGACCTTCTCATGTTTATTTCCCAGCCACACATATCCTTCCCGTCTTTGCTCAAAGAGTTCGAGGAGTTTGGTAACTTAAGTAATTTTAAAGTGAACTTCTCTAAATCAGAGGCTATGAATGTGACCCTGTCGGCGGAAGATCTAGCCCGTACAACCCAAAATTTTCCCTTTAAGTGGCAACCATCAGCTATAAAATATCTGGGGGTAGTTGTACCTCGGGATCCAACAAAAATTATGCATCATAATTTTCTACCCCTGTTAGAGAGGACAATTAGGGATTTAAACAAGTACGACAAAAAAAGACTATCGTGGTTTGGGCGTATCAACGCTATTAAAATGGATGTTCTTCATAGGTTTCTTTTCTTGTTCCAAACGGTACCTATTCAGCTGCCGGGGAGTTACTTTTCCAAAATTCGGACGGCTTTGTCAAGGTTCGTTTGGGGGAATAGGAGACCTCGGACAAGCATAAAAACTCTTACCAGACACAAAAATAATGGAGGGGCAGGGCTCCCAAATTTCCAGTTATACTACAGGGCAACTATTCTAACGAGGATAATGGATTGGCACTTCCATAGGAACTCGAAACAATGGGTCGCGATCGAACAGGACGGATTGGGAGTCCCTTTGCACTTCCTCTCATGGATGGGAAAGGAGAGTAGGTCACAGATAGAGAAGGGAATGGAGTTTATTTGGACAGTGATGGGGACGTGGGACGGTGAGGTTAAGAGGGGTTCTCTCTCACAGGGGAGGGGTCCACTTACCCCCCTCTTTGGCAACCAGGAGTTCCCTCCGGGGCTTCATTCCAATAAATTTCTGGGATATACTCGGGTGGAGGAAACTCGTTTTTTTCATGTGCTCCAGGGAAATACCCTGCCCCCTTATGCATCTCTACGGGCCACAGGGAGAGAGGTTTCCTGGATAGAATATATGCAGCTGAAATCGTTTCTATCCAACCAGGACAGGGAGAGGAAGTTGAGGACCCCCCCCTACTCCATTTGAGAAATTGTTCTTGCAGGGTTCGTCACCTGGGCATGTCATCTCTCTTATTTATAAAATGCTGAACCAGAGAGACATGTCGGACAAACCCAAATTTGTCTATAGATGGGGAGAGGAACTGGGAGAGGACATTTCGGAGGACAGATGGAGCAGGGCGTTTCTGTGGACCCACAAACTTTCTCTGGCTTGTGCCGCCCAAGAGAAAAACTATAAAATTCTCACAAGGTGGTACCAATACCCGACCAAATTGCATGCTATCTTTCCCTCAGTGTCCGACATGTGCTGGAGATGTGGTACAGAAAAAGGGTCTATGTTACATATATGGTGGAGCTGTGCTAAATTGCAACCATTCTGGGACTCAGTGTTTTCTCTGTATAAAAAGATGAGTGGGGGTGAGGTGGAGAGATCTCCCCAGGTGGCCCTCCTCTCTATCCTCCCAGGTTCATTCAAGTCACAAAAGAGGGACCTGCTGCGATTTTGTTTAGCGGCAGCCCGTATAATTATTCCCAGATACTGGAAACAGACTAGATGCCCCACGTTAGCTGACTGGGTAGAGGAGATGGCAAACCTCCAGAGAATGGAGGAACTCACAGCTGAACTTAATGGGCTCACGGAAAAATTTATCACAGTGTGGGGACCGTGGATTACGTTCATGGAGTCTCCTGAGTTCACGGTGAGTCTGGCAGGTTATTTGGGATGAGAAATGGTGACATACCTTGTCTTCCCCTCTCCCCACACACTTTTTTCCCCCACCCCCTTTTTACCCTACTTTCTTCACTCTATTTGATTCCTTCTTTTCTAAGCTTATATCTGTTCTTTTTTTTTTTCTAGTTTTCTACTTTTTCTTAAATGTTTATTCAATAACTTAAAAGGGGATTGTTTTATGCTGAGAGTGGTCTTGTCAATTATCAGGAAGACATGTTTCGCTGGAACTCTGATTTCTAGTGTATGGTTTGTCATGGAGTGTTAGCATAAGGATAGCTTATAGAGTTCCAATGAAATCTACAATGTGATGTTATTTTTGTCATTCCGAAACTGAGAGATCACTGTTTATGTTTTATAATCTTTATAAATGTTCAAGATGTATGCTTGATTTATAAACTTAATAATAAAACAGATTTGAAATAAAATAAATTCTTTACCGGGGCAGCCGGGACTTGAACTCATAAAGTAATGCTCCTTAGGCGGGAACTCTAACCATTGAGCCATTGCCTCTAATGAGAAACATAGGAAGATTTGGTTATCTTGACCTCTGCATTACAGAGTGAAGTATCCAGTGACAGCGCGGCTCACTTCAGGGGCTGCGTAGAGAGGACACAGAACGCTTCCTGTCATCTTGATGTAGCAGAGCTGACAGTGTCGTGTAGATTACTTCGAACCTGGATTGTTGTTTGGGGAGTAAGAGGTAAATGAGGGGTTTTTTTATCTTTTATTCCAAATAACAGATTTTCGCTGTGTGTGTTTATTTACTTTCACTTACAGGTTAATCATGGAAGGTATCTTGGGGAGACGCTTGTCATGATTAACCCCGTTATTACCCCGATTGCCACCGCACCAGGGCAATTCGGGATGAGCTGGGTAGAGTCCCAGGACTGTCGCATCTAATGGATGCGGCAATTCCGGGCGGCTGCCTGCTAATGTTGTTAGGGTGGTGGGCTCCCCATAACGTGACGCTCCCCATCCTGACAATACCAGCCTCCAGCCGTTGGCTTTATCGTGGCTGGTATCAAAAATGGGGGGAACCGCATTTTTTTTTTCTTAATTATTTATTTATTTATTTTACTGCACGATATAGACCTGCCGACCGGCGGCTGTGATTGATTCCAGTGAGACAGCTGTCACTCATCGTGGGGGCGTGTCTGACTGCAACCAATCATGGGCGCCGGTGGGTGGGGAAGGTGCGGAATACCTGATTGACTAATGAAGCGGCAGCCATTTTCAAAAGAGGAAAAGCCGCTGGAGCTTTGTGACAGACGTGCAGCGAGACGCCCGTGATCTGTGAGTAGGAAACAGAGAGAGGGCTTGTGCTGGGGACGCAGGACGCATGCAAATACGCAACGTGCGCACATACTTACTATGAAAAGCCACGCTTTTGGTGATCGAACCGTTCTCGAACGTAACTCGAACTGACGAACTTTAAGCAAATCATTCGAGTTCGTCGAACGACTCGAACACCCCCCAAAATCATTCGAACATGAAATTGGCGAACCGTTCGACTCGAACATTGCTCAACTCTAGTAAACTGACCTGCTGTGCGTGTTTCAAATCTGCAACATGTAAATTTCTCTTGCAGATACACTGAGTTTTAGGCTATGTGCGCACGTTGCGTACTGGCTCAGCAGAAATTTCTGCAGCGATTTGAACAGCACACGTGCGCTTCAAATCGCTGCAAAAACAAAAGCCGATTTCATGCGCTCTGCATGTAGCCCCTCCCAGCCCCTGCCATAAACAGAGCAGGGACTTCATGCAGAGCGCACGAAAGAAGTGACATATCACTTCTTAGAACGCGCGCTTCAGGCAGCAGCCGAAGCGCTGCGCTCTAATACGCCATGTGTGCAC
Organism: Anomaloglossus baeobatrachus; assembly: GCF_048569485.1. Taxonomy (NCBI): domain Eukaryota; kingdom Metazoa; phylum Chordata; class Amphibia; order Anura; family Aromobatidae; genus Anomaloglossus; species Anomaloglossus baeobatrachus. The sequence continues at coordinate 634,951,932 of NC_134354.1, forward strand.
GTCTCCTGCACAATCTCCATAGATTGTGCAGGGGACGCAGGACGCATGCAGTTACGCTGCGGTGCAGATCGAAGCATAACTGCATGCAATTATGCAACGTGCGCACATAGCCTTATGTGTGGATTTTCCTCATAGACTTGCATTATATGCAGAAAATCCGATTTTTAGTGTACTTCCACTCTGAAAACATACGAAAAATGCATGAAATCTGCATGAATGTATCAATATAGTTAAATACTAGGAAGTATCACAGAAGCTTTATTTAAAGCATGATTTACGAAAAAGAAAAAAAAAACCAGTTGAAAAATGCAATAAAATTGCATGTAAGAAAAAACATAGTAAAAAATGCAATAACAAAAACCGCAAGTAACCTAATTCACCTAATAGGTGCAAAAAAACGGCAGAAAATCTGCATCATCAGGAGCCGTAACCGTTTGACAGAAAGACAATTTTATTATCAGACTATAGATGATTTCTGACTAAAGTGGAACATAACATGAACGTGCAGAGACATAGTCCCTGTATACAAATAGGGGACAGAAGGTGTCTTTTGTTAAAGGTCTTAATGAATCTTTAATTTTTTCCAGTGGGATTGTGAGCAGAATATAAAAGCAGCAGCCCACAGGGGGTAGTGGATCACACAATAGGCTGGGAAGTAATGAATAACAACTAAAACGGAACAAAACAGAAGCGTAGTAATATTCAAGAGCTTCCACCACTACACATCTGACTTGCAAAGACTATGAAGTCTAAACAGAGTCCACTCTGTTTATGTAGTGCCATATATGTTTTCTGTGTCCAGGCCTGAAATTTTCAAAGTGATACATAAATATGGTAGATTGTTGTTTTTTAGTTGGGAAACAAAGACAGAATGATTCTTATATTATAATGAACAGCACAGCAGGGTGGAGGGTGAGGGTACTCCGGTTGTCTTTGCACATGACCTCTGACCATAGCAAGAAAACAAAAGAAAGATCAGGTACCAAAGGTACAAAAAGACAGGGCCTTCCGCTGTCATCATCAGGCAGGCTGCAAGTTAGGTTCTATGCTTTCAAGTGGTTTACAACAACATTTTGACAATTTAGAACAAAATGACATTCAGAAGGCACCATAATAGCATTACTGGGTTTTCCTGGAACTAAAACTACAGTAGGTACTAACTCAGTGTTTCTCAACTCCAGTTCTCAAGACCCACCAACAGATCATGTTTTCAGGTTTTCCTCAATCAGGTTTTCAGGATTTCCTTAATGTTGCACAGGTGATGGAATTATTCCCTGTCAAACATTGAGGAAAACCTGAAAACATGATCTGTTGGTGGGTCCTGAGGACTGGAGTTGAGAAACACTGTACTAACTGTTACGGTTGAGGAGGGGCGACGAGGGTCCGGGATTACACCGGACTCCCTGGAAGGAGCAACCAGTAGTGAAACCCTGTTGTGAATGTCATCCGAGTGGGTGCTTGTGTGGAGCTCCCTCTGGTGGCCAGGAATGGTAATGAAGCTGAGTCTGAATCTGTGACTCAAACAGGTGATGGAATTAATTAGGAATCCAAGAAGTCCTATTGCAGATCAGCCTAGTGTATTTAGGAGAGCATTTTCTGCCTGGTGGCCCCCAGTGGTGACTGTTTCCTGCTGCTTCTGAAGATGGCTAGGAGTTTTCCCTTCAGTTTCTCCGATTTATTCTGTGCCTGAATCTACTCCAGATAAGTTTACTAGTTTCTGTGCTTAACTGCTGGAATTGCACTTAATGGTGTTTCTGCTTATTCCATTTTGGTCTGTGTTTTTGTTTTCTTGTTTGTGAGGATGTGTCTCTCTGCTTTTGTGAGCAGGGTAGTTCCTCCAGCAAGAAAGGGAGCTTGCTCCCTGTTCATGTTTGGATTATTTGCACTTTAGAATATTATTTGTTCTGTGATTTTGTTTCTTCCCATGATATCTGCAGTTCTGTTTAAAGTGTCTGGCACAAGAGTACCTGATATAGCAGGGGAGAGACCGTGTGGTCTCAGATCTTTTTTCTATCAGGAGTTTGGTATTTTCCGCAGGGTTTTTTACTGGCAGCAGTCAGTTATTTTTCCTACCCTCTTGTATCTAGCAAGTTGGGCCTCACCTTTGCTAATCTATATTTTGTATCTGTGTATTGTGTTTTCTTACATCACCGTCACTTACATGTTGGGGGCTTGCTATTTCTTTGGGGACTGCTCCAAGGCAAGTTAGGATTCATCATTTCTATCTTTGAGGTGTAGCAAGTTTCTCCGGCAGTGACAAGGTATCTAGGTGTGTTAGGAACATCCCACTGCTGTTGTCCGATAGATAGGGGATTGCGGTCAGCTTAGTTTCCAACTACTGTTGTGGTTTTGTTTTTTCCTGATTATTGGGATTTTTTGTGATCGTCTACAGTTACCAGTTCATAACAAAACCCTATACAGGGGCTGTCTGGCGCAGCAACAGGGGGGCCTAAATGCATGACTGCAAGGAACCGGTGATCAGCTCTTACAGACTGGTTTATAGCTTTATTTAATTATGTCTTGTGGCAGCCTATGTTCCTCTGTCCTGGGCCCATATATTCCCATATTCTGTGCCCCTATATTCCCCATCCTAGGTACCTATGTTCCCCCATTCTTGGCCCTTATGATCTCCCACCCACAGGTTCTATGTTTCCACATCCTTGGCGCTTATGTTCCCCCATCCTGTGGCTCTTTTTGTAATAGAGAAAGAAAAAAGTGAAGGAAAAAAAAAGCTAATTATTAGCTGGCCACAGTCTTGACAGGGGCCTCTTGGTGTCTCATATCCTGCGGGCTGTAAGATAGATAAAATGGCTGCTGGCCTATCAGAGTTCGGCAGCTGATGTCGACGTGCCCATCCATCGAGGGCAGCATATGACATCGCTGTTATACACACCCGTGAGAGGTGTCCTGGAGTCAGCCGTATGTTTCTAATAGGCCAGGGGCCCACTGAGGACGCATTGCCCACTGGAGAATCCTCCAATGTCTCACCGGGCCAGTTCGACCCCGACTGCATGACTCGCCTGTCCAAAAAATGTCTGCTGGTGGAAAAGAACATGTCTATCAGTCTCCTCCAATATTAGGCTTTGTGCGCACTAGAACTGTGAAGTTTCTCAAGAAAATTTCTTGAGAAACTTCTGGGAGTGGAAAATTTCCGGACCGCCGGAAAAAATCCGCGGTAAATCCGCATGCGGATTTGCCGTGGATTAGCCACGAATTTGCCGCAATTTTCCCGCAGGTTGTTCCCTGCGGATTTTGAAGGCTGTACTGCCGAAATCCGCAGGGTACGTGCGGAAAAGAATTGACATGCTCATTTTCTCAAGAAATTTTCTCAAGAAATTCTTCTCAAGGAAATTTCTTGATAAAAATCTGCAGTGTGAGCACAGCTATTTTTTTTTCACATAGGATTTGCTGGGAAATGTCTGCACAAAGATTGCAGACATTTCTCAAGAAATTTCCGTGGCAAATCCGTGGGTAAATCCGCGGGTAAAACGCACTAGTGCGCACATAGCCTTAAAGCAGTTTTCTCATTTGAGGCTTTCAATGGGACAAGGCTGATGGACAGGTCTGGCCACATGCCTCTCCACCAGCAGCCATTGTATGGACAAGAGAGTGTCTGTACAGTCTACGAGGAAAGCTGCAATAACAAGAGTGGGAGGAGAACCTGTCATACTTACTATTCTATAAGTGCCACAAAATCATGTTGTCTACACATCTATTAAAATAAAGATAATGTTTCCAAACTCATAAATTAATTCTGCAGTCATAATAGTTAGAGATGAGCGAATGTATTTGCCACTGTTCGGTATCTGGCGGATAATGGGGTATTCGAGGTATTCGGTATCCAGCGGCTCATATGGTATTTTCTCCGATACTTTCATTTTAATTTCTGGACTTCCTGGAGCCTTTTTCCAGCCAATGAACACATCTGACATTGCTTGCCCTCACAGTAACGCCACAGCCATCTTTGTTGTGGTGTTACTGTGATTAGCTTGGCCGCACAGCGTCATAGGGGCTATATAAGGCTGTTGCCATTTTGTGCACGCATTAATTCCTGAGGTGACGGTGTAGCTAGACTGTACTGTGTGCGGGACAGCGTTTCTCAAGCCAACTAATACGATATTTAGCATTGGCTGCTAGCGGCTGTGTAAATCATAGAAACAGGAATAGGGACACTGCAGTGCATTCTATGAGATAGTGTTCCTGCTGCACAATCCAAAATAGTCCTTGTAAGGGCTGAAGACAGTGTCCACTGTGTGCTAGCAGCTATGTAAATCATAGAACAAGGTATAGGGACAGTGTTACTGCATTTCTTAGTTAGGTGACAGCCGTTCCTGTTTTAAACCGGCCAAAAAAAAAATGATCCTCTTATTAGTGGTGCATACGGTCTGTTACTGTGAAGCCCCACCGGTGTTGTGTCGGTGCATACCTTCAGGGACTCCACGTAGCTGGTGCTGGTCACAGGTAGGGAATCTTCAGTTTTGATCGTGACGCCACTCTCAGATTTGCGGTCAGAGGGGACCGCCACTGCAGATTAGGAGGCACCTGGGGCTGATGGTGGGTGCAGTCGGGTGTAGTAGCCTCCTGAGAGTGAGGCAAGCCCCAGGGCCCTTTGTAAAGCTGTAGTACCACAAGTCGCAGAATGACCACACACAGGCAGAGTGTCTTTCAGGGTTTTTACTCACTTCAGGTGGCAGGGTGAGTAACCCGGGCGTAGCTGGGATGAACCAGGTGGGAACCAGGTATCCTTCCGGCTGACTGTATGAGGGTGACTACAAACTCGCCTTCCTTAGCCCTTGGTGGTTTGGGGTGACCCCGACTTTGAGTCCCTATGGGGGTCACCCAGGGAAGATGCTCCAAGCCTCTCTCCCCTTCTTGTGTTGCCGTGTGCTTGTTCCCCGGGCCAGGCCACTCCAGCCTCTTGCCTCCTGTGACCTATGGGCCCTACTTGCGGTTACGTGGCTGCGGCTTTTGGTTGTTGTGGTGTGGGCTGTAAGAGCCCCACACCGGCAGGTTTAGCAGGGAAAGGTGAATCTATCCTCGCTTCGGGATCTGCCGCCCGGTTGGGCCTGGTGCTCTCTAGAAGTCTCCTTACTTCCCACTCCGTGCACTCTCTAGCTGAAGCTGGCTTTCAGGCAGCACTTCTAGTTGACCGTTCTCCCCCGTCTGTAGTCACTGCGCGGGCGCTGTTAGACAGCATCAGCCCCACAGGTCTGCTCCTCACTGAGCCCTCTGGAGTTGTGCTCTAACTGACTCACTGCTCCTCCTCTCCTGTTCTTGCCTACGCCACCTAGCAACCAGACTCTCCACCACACCCCTTGAGAGGAGATGGAGGCTTTTAACCCCCTGCCACTATTCCAGTGGAGGTATAGGCTTTGCCCCCTCCTGGGATCCCCAGGGGTCCTCTCATGGGTACATGTGTGAGACCTGATCACTATGCGCCTGTGTTCCACACCCCTGTCAGCCTTCTGGATTACCTGTATTGTACTGTTCCCAGCATGGGTGCAGTACTCAGTGGTGCCTGACCAGGTCAGGGGCGCCACATTCCCCCTTAGTTATCACCAGCACGTCCTCGGGCTGCAAGACAACATTTTAAAATGCATAAAACATTAAAACATGTAAAACATTTAAAAGCACCAGGTATCAGACATCACCACCCTCCACCCACAAGTCTGTTAACCCACCCAAAACCCTTTCACGTTGGCCGCGACTTCAGCCACTTCTGGCAGGATGTAGAGGCGGCTTTCATGGGCTGGTGGTTTCAGGGTATACCTGGCCTGGTGGATCCGCGCCGTCAGCCTCTTCTGGCAGGTTTCAGAGGCGGACTCCACAGTTGGTGCTGACCAGGTACCCTCTTTGTGGTGGTGAGCCAAGGCCCCATAAACAGGCGTGCTCTCTGGTCGCAGGTGAGCCAAGGCCCTTTTCTACGGACGGGCCCCCCTGGTTGCAGACGAGCCAAGCCCCTAAACAGGCTGGCCCTGGTGGTGGTGCCACTGGTGTAACTATTTACACTGCGAGAGTTTGTGGCTATAGCAAGTTCATAGCCTTAAGTTTGTTTCTCACAATAGTTTTTGTGGGCGCATTTCTTTAACGTTGCAAACAAAACTTTTCAAAACTGGTCAAAACAGTAACTTCTTACTTTCTTTTACTTTACTTTACTCCTCTTTTTCACTAGGGCGAGGGCACGTTGGGCACTGGCACCTGTGACTTCCTTGCTCTTTGTCTCTTTCTTCATCTGTAGGATCTTTATCTTTCCGTTCTTGGTCTTCATCTGTTTCTACATCTGGTTCTTTATCTCTATCTTGTCTTTCTTGTCTTTCTTGTCTTTCTTGTCTTTCTTGTCTTTCTTGTCTTTCTTGTCTTTCTTGTCTTTCTTGTGGCATGGGATGGCTGTAGGGTTTGCTGGTACGTAAGGCTACATCAAGTGCGTACAATCCCCTTTCACCTTGGTGCATGGTAAACTGTACCGAATCTCCCATTTTCAGATTTCTGCAAGGGTGTCCTCTTGGCAGATGAGCGTTCACATCTCTGCGGTTTACAAATATCCCTTCTTTTATTCCTGGTGCTACAATGAATCCATAGCCGCTTTTCAGATTAAAGTCTTCCACTACGCCATAACACAGGGGTCCTCTAGCCTGGGCTTTGGACTCTCTCAACAAACGCTTCTCCTTTAGGTCTCTGGCGGTGACTGCTCTCTGTTCAGGAGACTGTGGTGCTGGAGCAAACTGTGTTCTTCTGCGCCGTGTCTTGCGGGCTGGATCCATGCCTGTGGGCTCCCAGGTGAAGCTCTTAGGCAGCTCTTCTTCTGCAGAGGGGGTCAGGTCCTCCTCGTCCCAGCGGGAGTATGGCAGCATTTCCGGCTCTGAATACACATCTGCTGCGGGTGGCACTGGAGTCGGAGTCAACCCTTCTGCTTCCTGGCCTCCTCTCCCCCTTAGTTCTTCCTGGCACTCCAGCTGTGGCAGTGCCGGGGATGGCTGCTCTTCGGCCGGCCCAGGTGAGGGACTCCTTGGTGTAGCTGCTGCAGGAGTTAGCAGGAGACTCTTTGGGGTATGCGGAGGGGGGATGTATTGGCTCACCAACCATTGTGGAAATTTGGCCTCCAGGTCAGCCTTCATCTGCCAATATGCAGGGTCTTCACCCACCGTGGGCTGCCTATCAGGGACCTCTGTGGACCGGGGAGCGGTATCTGCTCTGGCCTTACAGGCCGGGGTAAATGCTGAGGTAGTCTTTTCTTGGCGGGCCGCGCCTGGCATGGCGGCGGCCTGGTCTTGGCGGGCCGCGCCCTGTATGGCGGCGGCCTGGTCTTGGCGGGCCGCGCCTGGCATGGCGGCGGCCTGGATCAGTGTCGCTGTTGCAGAAGGCTCTGTGCAGGCTGGGCTGGACGTCGCTGCAGCAGTCTGGGCTTGGCGGGCCGCGCCCTGTATGGCGGCGGCCTGGTCTTGGCGGGCCGCGCCCAGGATGGCGGCGGCCTGGTCCTGGCGGGCCGGGCAGGGCATCGCTGCAGGGACTGGGTCTTGGCGGACCGAGCAGGGCATCGCTGCAGCCGCTGGGGCTTGGAGGGCCGCACCTGGCGTGGCTGCGGCCTGCTTCAGCGTCGCCGCACCGGACGCCTCTTCAGGGACCGCGGACGTGGCAGCAGGGGTCGGGGCACTTGCGCGGGCCGGGGCATCATTCGACTCACCCGTTGTTGGTAGCACTGGGGTCTGCGTCGTCGCCATCCCGCCTGACACCCGGCATGCAGCTCTCCCTTCATAGGCCCGAACCGCCGCGGTCAGCTCCTGCAGTTCCATCCGTTCCTCCCGAATCTGCTCCACGACCCGGGTCTCCAGCCGGTTGCAAAACTGGGCCAGCTCTCGGTACCACCAGGCAGCGGAGCCTGGTTCTGGGTTCCTGCGGTCAGACGCCATTTCTTCTGCGCCGTCTTCTGCACGGTCTCCCAGCAGTGGACTCTTCGCTGCCTCCTGTAACAAGCTGTCCAGTTTCTGCTCTGCCTCTTTCAGCAGCTCCTCTCCCAGCAGCAGGCTTGTGGCTTCCTTTCCTTCCCGCCGTCTCTCGACGCTTCCACTCTCATAGCTGGCAAGGTCAGAACTCTGCAGGGGATCTCTGGGTAGCCACACCTCTTCGTGGGCGGTAACTTCTTCCAGCGCGGGCTGCTGTTGTTTTTCAGCGCGCTTTTCATGGTGGCAATATGGCGGCGCTTCCAATTTTTCAAGCGGACCGCCTAGGCACATGGTCACCTGTCTGAACAGGTCTAGTCCTTATCCTGTTCGTGACGCCAGATGTGAAGCCCCACCGGTGTTGTGTCGGTGCATACCTTCAGGGACTCCACGTAGCTGGTGCTGGTCACAGGTAGGGAATCTTCAGTTTTGATCGTGACGCCACTCTCAGATTTGCGGTCAGAGGGGACCGCCACTGCAGATTAGGAGGCACCTGGGGCTGATGGTGGGTGCAGTCGGGTGTAGTAGCCTCCTGAGAGTGAGGCAAGCCCCAGGGCCCTTTGTAAAGCTGTAGTACCACAAGTCGCAGAATGACCACACACAGGCAGAGTGTCTTTCAGGGTTTTTACTCACTTCAGGTGGCAGGGTGGGTAACCCGGGCGTAGCTGGGATGAACCAGGTGGGAACCAGGTATCCTTCCGGCTGACTGTATGAGGGTGACTACAAACTCGCCTTCCTTAGCCCTTGGTGGTTTGGGGTGACCCCGACTTTGAGTCCCTATGGGGGTCACCCAGGGAAGATGCTCCAAGCCTCTCTCCCCTTCTTGTGTTGCCGTGTGCTTGTTCCCCGGGCCAGGCCACTCCAGCCTCTTGCCTCCTGTGACCTATGGGCCCTACTTGCGGTTACGTGGCTGCGGCTTTTGGTTGTTGTGGTGTGGGCTGTAAGAGCCCCACACCGGCAGGTTTAGCAGGGAAAGGTGAATCTATCCTCGCTTCGGGATCTGCCGCCCGGTTGGGCCTGGTGCTCTCTAGAAGTCTCCTTACTTCCCACTCCGTGCACTCTCTAGCTGAAGCTGGCTTTCAGGCAGCACTTCTAGTTGACCGTTCTCCCCCGTCTGTAGTCACTGCGCGGGCGCTGTTAGACAGCATCAGCCCCACAGGTCTGCTCCTCACTGAGCCCTCTGGAGTTGTGCTCTAACTGACTCACTGCTCCTCCTCTCCTGTTCTTGCCTACGCCACCTAGCAACCAGACTCTCCACCACACCCCTTGAGAGGAGATGGAGGCTTTTAACCCCCTGCCACTATTCCAGTGGAGGTATAGGCTTTGCCCCCTCCTGGGATCCCCAGGGGTCCTCTCATGGGTACATGTGTGAGACCTGATCACTATGCGCCTGTGTTCCACACCCCTGTCAGCCTTCTGGATTACCTGTATTGTACTGTTCCCAGCATGGGTGCAGTACTCAGTGGTGCCTGACCAGGTCAGGGGCGCCACATTACTGCAGTGTGTGATTATAGGGAGAGCTTATTCACAGGCAGGGAGAGATTTAAAGCTGTCCTGACATCTGCTACTAATAATCAACAATCTCAGCACTGCTACATCCCTTGTGTCTGTTATACTAGCAATAGGTATTACAACTTGCAAAAAAGGTCCCAAAATTGGAAAAACAATGGGTTCAGGTGCAGTGTAGTGCCTGTCAGCCACCATCTCAATTCACAGTCTGAGTGTTACCAAATTTTTATTAATACTAGGTGTCAGTGGCACAACTTGTGCCTGAAGCAAAATACCTTCATAGCACCAAAGTAGCCTAATTTAGGGGGCTTCATATCTTACACAAATTAGATAGTGGCTTGATCTTATTAAAACAGTCTCAGTGTTACCCAATTTTTATTAATACTTTGTGTCAGTGGCACTACTTCTGCCTCAAGGCCAGTACCTTCCTATCAGCCACCTAGTGTAATTTTGGAGGCTTCATTTCTTACAGAACCTACATAGTGGCTTGCTCTTATTAAAACACAGTCTTAGTGTTACCCAATTTTTATTAATACTTGGTGTCAGTGGCACTACTTGTGCCTCAAGGCAAGTACCTTCCTATCAGCCAGCTAGTGTAATTTTGGGGGCTTCATATCTTACAGAACCTACATAGTGGCTTGTTCTTACTAAAACACAGTCTGAGTGCCAAAAACCAATACTAAAATAAAAGTGTTGTCAAACCCTGTTTTCTTTTAGGGCTGAAAGACATTCACAACATCTTTGTCGACTCCTCCAAGTGGTAGTTTGTCCAATAAAGGTACCTGTTGGTTTTTAGACTTACAAAAACAGCTATTGTGTGAAACTATTAACACAAGTTTAACAACCCGGCATAAGTGTTGTTCCACTGTCTGTAGAAAAGGTAATGTTACAGTATTCACCTTCAAATAATCAAACCAAAAAAATGAGAAAAAGAGGGGGTAAGGGCCGTGGATGAGGTGGTAGTAATAGTGGTGGTCGCCCAAGCAGTGTGATCGAGTCAAAGAAAAAGGTTCCTGGTTTATCTACCTCTGCCTTCCTATCCCAATTTTCTTGTCCACGTGGGAAAGCACTCTTGCGCCCTGAACAATGCGAACAGGTCACGAGTTGGCTAGCAGAAAATGCCTCCAGTTACTCGTCGAGTAGCAAATCCCAAGAGTCCACACAGACAGACTTGAGTAGCCCAGAAATAAGGAATAACGTTTGGAACACCATTCTAAGTCTGAACTGGGTGCAAAAACCTAAAAAAACATCACTATGGGGAGATAAGGTATGCACACCAGTGACTATGTAAGGGGAATACATGAAATAGCAGAAACTGCTGAGTGAATACTGACTTGAAAAATCCAATAGCTATATGTAAGAGTGAAAATGTGAAAAATGGAATCTGCATTACTGCCATGAACATATGAATCAAGAGAAATGTAGCTACTGAATTGATCAATGCAATAGAGCCCCAACACTACGCCAAAGTATTTCTCTACGTTGGGGTCCCTAGCTTGTGTGTGTCCTCTCATGCAGTTAAAAAACTTACCGTGTATGGGAAGCTGAGACCCAGGCTATTTATGCGTATGATATGGATTGGCAATAGGTGTTGTTGGGGAGGGTTCACAAACGAAAAACTACTAACAAATAAGGAAGAACGTTTGGAACACCATTCTAAGTCTGAACTGGGTGCAAAAACCTAAAAAAATCACTATGGGGAGATAAGGTATGCACACCAGTGACTATGTAAGGTGAGACCATCAGCAGATTTGGCTTTCAGTACCATCTTTATGCTGATGACACACAGCTATACACCTCCTCCCCTGAGCTCACCCCCGCTGTACTACAGAACACCAGTGACTGCCTGACTGCAGTTTGCAATGTCATGTCTGCTCTCTATCTGAAACTTAACCTTTCCAAAACTGAACTTCTTCTTTTCCCTCCATCTTCCAACTTTCCTCAACCTGACATCTCCCTCTCTGTGTGTGGCACAACGATAAGTCCTAGGCCGCAAGCCCGCTGCCTGGGGGTTATACTTGACACTGATCTTTCCTTCACCTCCCACATACAATCTCTTGCCCGCACCTGCCGCTTGCACCTCAAGAACATCTCTAGAATCCGCCCCTTTCTCACAATGGAAACGACAAAAACCCTCACCGTGGCCCTGATCCACTCTCGCTTGGACTACTGTAACTCTCTATTAATTGGTCTCCCCCTAACTAGACTCTCTCCTCTACAGTCAATCCTTAATGCAGCAGCCCGGGTCACCTATCTGGCTAACCGCTACTCGGATGCCTCTGCTCTGTGCCAGTCATTGCACTGGCTGCCCATATATCATAGGATCCAATTCAAACTGCTTGTTCTCACCCACAAAGCTCTCCACAGTGCAGCACCCCCCTACATCTCCACCCTCCTCTCTGTCTATCAGTCCACCCGTTCTCTACGCTCTGCAAGCGACTTTCGACTAACATCCACACTAATTCGAACCTCCCACTCCCGGATCCAAGACTTCTTCCGAGCTGCACCAACCCTCTGGAACGCTCTACCCCAAGAAGTTAGGACAAATCACAACTTACTCAGCTTCAGACGCACCCTAAAGACGCATCTTTTTAAGGCGGCCTATCACACTCCCTAATCAGATTCGATTCACATAGTCCCTCTACAACCTCTCACAACATAGCTCCACATCAAACTCCATGGCACCCAAAGGCATCTCAAGGCTCGGGCCCACTGGTCCAGGAAACCATTATCCAGCCCCATTTCCGTGAGATGGTTGGATTGTCATTGTAAATAAGCACTTGAACCTTGCCTCTCCCCCCATCTCATTGTAGATTGTAAGCTCTCACGAGCAGGGTTGTATTTTTTTTCCCCTCTAAATATTGTATTTCTATAACTGTTACTTGTTTGTATATGATCCTCCTGAATTGTAAAGCGCTACGGAATATGTTGGCGCTATAGAAATAAAGATTATTATTATTATTATTATTAATACATGAAATAGCAGAAACTGCTGTGTGAATACTGACTTGAAAAATCCAATAGCTATATGTAAGAGTGAAAATGTGAAAAATGGAATCTGCATTACTGCCATGAACATATGAATCAAGAGAAATTTAGCTACTGAATTGATCAATGCAATAGAGCCCCAACACTACGCCAAAGTAGTAGCCCAGAAGCTGGCCCATCGAATCCTCAGCCTGGTCCTTCTTCCTCACAACATCAGTATTCTAAGGAAACTTATGACACCAAAGCAGGTTACTCTGAGGAACTGTTTACGGGACCCTTTGACCTTTCTTGCCTCTCACCCCACAACACCACCAACGCAGGTGAGGCCGTGGTGTGCAGTGATACACAGATCTTTGAGCACCCAAGGCCAGAAGAAAGCCATGTTGTTGGCCGTGACATGCTGGGTAATCAGGTGGAAGTGTTGGAGGATCATGAGACACAGTTGCCCTCAGGTCAGTCTGAAACCTCCATTCCTGAAGATGTTGACCTTCAGGAATTTGAAGACGACCAGGTCGATGATGAGGTGACTGATCCAGCATGGACAGGTGGCATGGATTGCGAGAGCAGCAGTGCCCATAGTCCGCAAAAAGGCTGTAAGACATAGGGTTTCGACCACTACCAGAGGTCAACCAACTGTACACATGACACCACCACCTGTGGCATCTCAGAGTCCAAGGGTCTGTGCACCACCTCAACCATCTCAGAGTCCAAGGGTCCATGGTGCGATGGTGTGAGAGTTTTTTCCAAGAGTCCTTCGGACCAAACGGTTGCCATTTATCAAATCTGTCAGACCAAGCTTAGCAGAGGCAGAAATACTTCAAGCTTGGGCACCTCCAGCATGAGAAACCATATGTTAGCCAAGCACACCACTAGGTGGTTGACAGCTCTAGGTGAAAAACATAATTTCCAGACTCAAAACTCTGCCACTTCCCCTGAGCTGCCTGCTTCCCAAACTGGTGTGCAAGAAGGTGGCACTGATGCCGCCTCCTTCCAACCTGATGTTTGTCAAACTAAATCATCAACGACCACATCCGCTTCGGTGTCCCACCATTCCGTTTAGTTGTGCATACCACAGACCTTTGAAAAGAAGTGAAAATAACCCGTTACGCACCCAAGATCAGAAACCATAACTGCACATGTGGCGCCCCTGAGGCTTCCGTCGCCACATTCGGGGACGGTCCCCAGAGAGAGGGAAGAAAGACAATTCCTCAAAAGTAACACCGAAGGCCTGGGGTGGTTGCAAGCGCCCAGGGCCACAACCTGCCACAGATCCCCTGTGAAGAGGGCAAGATACAACTGCGGTTAGCCCCCTTTGTTCAGGCCCTGTGGTGGAGGCCAAGACCAGCACAGCTATAACGGTCAAGGCTAGGAAGTCAGTCAGGAAAGAGACACAGGAGGGGTGCACCGGTATTGACCTCTGAACTACCCAGGATCGGCGGAGGCACCTGACAGTGGAACCCAGCATACTGTGGGCAACCGGACAGCTGCTGAATTGAGACCTAACAGTGAGTAAAGACCTTAACTGCAAGCCCTGTGTTGTCTGTTTTATCCTGAAATGCATCTACAACCCCATAGAACCTACAAAGTACCAAAGGTTTCCCCGGGGTACCCGCTCTACCTGTGGAGAGCAAGCAACATCTCAGCTGCTATAACATCAGCCCCGGAGGTCCCTTCCAGCAGCTGCGGCCCTAAAGGGCTGCAATTTACCACAGGTGGCGTCACGAATCTTATATAAACTTTAATACTATCATCACCCCAATATCGCCACCACATTAATTGACTCCACCAGGGTCATGGAATCAGGCCCCGACACCGCTGACTACCCCGGACTAGTCCGGCTCGACACCGAGTCACCTAAGGCCCTGGGGTGGGCGAGTCATTTCAGGCGTCACGAACAGGATATGAACAAGACCCGTTAACACGGGTGACGTGTGCCTTAAAGAACTGTGTTTGATAGACTGTGTTTCACTTGTGTGGAAAAACTGCCGCCGCCATTAAAACAACTAAGCGCGGGAAGGAGGGCGTGCCTGAAAAAGAGTGCGAAGGTAAGCTGCGCCCCCTCTGTGCTCTGTGGGAGTGTTGAAAAATGGCGTGCTAAGAAATTGACTGTCTGGCAGTTAAGATTGCCGCCTAGAGGAAGAGAGAAGATGGCTCCTGCAAGCGGAGGCCAGGAGGAGCTCACCTGGATCAAGCCTGTGACCGCCGCTGAGCTGAAGGCTGAGGTCGGGAGGATGACTGACAGGAGCATCTCTGGCCTAGGCCTGGGTGAGTCCGGCACTGCCCCTGCCCAATCGGGTGTGCTGACCTTGTCGGCGTTACTATCGGAGGCCGCAGTGTTCCATGCTGCAATCCCGACTGAAGTCCCTGCTGCAACGTCCCGTGCAGCGGCGTCCCATCCGGCCAGGCCAGACAAGGCCGCAGCCACACCACAACCCTGGCCCTCCACTGAATGTCCATCCCCAGCGCTGCTGCCGGAGCAACCGGAGGAGTGCTTGAGATCACTAAGGGGGAGGAGATGCCGGGAGGTTGAAGTGACTGTCCCTGAACAGCCAAAGGAGGACGCAGCCCTGATTGCACAGCCCCGCAGCAGCCCAAGCACAAGTACCCAAGGGACTCAGACCAGCCTGGCAGCGGCTTTCATGCTACCAGATGATGAGCCTCAAGATTACTAAGGGAACAGACATTTCTTGTAAATAGCCCCTCTTCAGCCCCTCCCCTTTGTTCTTTTCGAAAAAGCCACCTTTCCTGAATCCTCCTGCCCCTTTTGCTTTTTGAAGATGTCCCTACCCCCACACTGTTTATTTTTTCACTGGGCCACTGGACTTGAAGTGGCCGGTGTATAGTGTGTAAATAATGTTTTGCAAATTGTAGTGTGATGGACAACTGGGCCACTGGACTATGTGTGGCCAGAACTTTAAATGTATATAGTTGCACCCGTTGTGCCCCCTACCAGAATTATGGTGTGAAAGTATCTTGCAGCACTTGTGCATTTGGACAGTAAAGTGCACCAAAGACTCTAAAGTTTTATTTTCTATGTTTTTGCAATGTTCAAGTAAAAGTGCCTCCCATAAAGGGATGAAAAGTTATTGTTTACCAGTTAAAATGCATTACAAAAATTTTGCAGTTAACACCACTGTATTTTTGTTTCAGCCCGCGGACGTTCTGGAATTTGCTGTGGGGGAGTGTGGCGCCCCTGGGGCTTCCGTCGCCACAGAGATATTGCACCTCAGCCAGAGGTGTGATGTCCCATCCTGGGTAAGAATGAGGTCATGTGCCGGTCCACAGACTAAACTTGCACACACCAACTGGTAGGCATACACTGGGTCAGGGATAGTGGCAGCAACCCCCATAGATGTATTCATGGGTCCATAAGTCCCATTTCTATTCCCAATAGTGTGGGTGGGGCCTAGCCAGAGGGAGTGTGGGAGGAGTCAGAAGTGACAGTTAGGAACCAGTCAGTTCCAGTTTTACCTCAGACAGTCTAGAGAGAGAAAGGAGAGGGAGGTAGTTACCTCAGGAGAGTGAAGGAGTAAAGTCTGAGGAGAAAGTGACAGAAGGAAGTTCCTTGTGGAGATCTTGGGGTCTAGTTAGGCCCAGGTGACACTGAAAAAGAAAGGATTCCAGGTCCACCACGGAAGGGCATATTGGCTCGTGGCCTGTTCCACTGAAAGATCGGGTGGAGGAATCTGGCTGCATTCGGGGACGGTCCCCAAACAGAGGGAAGAAAGACAATTCCTCAAAAATAACACCGAAGGCCTGGGGTGGTTGCAAGTGCCCAGGGCCACAACCTGCCACAGATCCCCTGTGAAGAGGGCAAGATACAACTGCGGTTAGCCCCCTTTGTTCAGGCCCTGTGGTGGAGGCCAAGACCAGCACAGCTATAACGGTCAAGGCTAGGAAGTCAGTCAGGAAAGAGACACAGGAGGGGTGCACTGGTATTGACCTCTGAACTACCTGGGATCGGCGGAGGCACCTGACAGTGGATCCCAGCATACTGTGGGCAACCGGACAGCTGCCGAATTGAGACCTAACAGTGAGTAAAGACCTTAACTGCAAGCCCTGTGTTGTCTGTTTTATCCTGCACGGCATCTACAACACCATAGAACCTACAAAGTACCAAAGGTTGCCACATGGTACCCGCTCTACTTGATTACAGCAAGCAACATCTCAGCTGCTATTACATCAGCCCCGGAGGTCCCTTCCAGCAGCTGCGGCCCTAAAGGGCTGCAATTTACCACAGTTGGCGTCACTAATCTTATATAAACTTTAACACTATCATCACCCCAATATCGCCACCGCATAAATTGACTCCACCAGGGTCACAGAATCGGGCCCCACCACCGCTGACTACCCCGGACTAGTCCGGCTTGACACCGAGTCACCTAAGGCCCTGGGGTGGGCGAGTCACACACATTGCACGATTGATAGCCCTTGAGATCTTGCCATATCGGCTTGTGGGAACAGAAGATGGCGTCACACACATTTTGGCAGACAACAAATACTGGTTATGTACCTTCCTTGACCCATGCTACAAAGAAATTCGCTTTGCTACTTGTGGAGGCAAATAAGGATTGTGCTACGGAAACATTCAAGAGGGCTGTAGTGGAGCAGTTGATGAAACGATTACTCTCAGATCATGCTGGCGTCAGAGGTAGCGTGTCACCTCACGCAACAGGATTACAAGAGAGGGCTACGCATAGTAGGAGCAACACAGGCGGGGGACTAATGTGCCAAAACTGGTCCATTTTCCACAAACCGTCAACTGCGAATCAGATAACGGTTGGGGGAACTATGACAAGGAGGGAACAGTTAAATAAGATGGTGAGGGACTATGTAGGTGACCGTATCAGCGTGCTTTCAGAGTCTACTGTTCCCTTTAACTATTGGGATTCCAAGCTCAACACTTGGCCAGACCTCGCCTTATACGCTAATTACAGTTATTAGGCACTAGAAACTGTTTCTTAGGAATTTCCCATCTTTTACTTTGGTTTGAGAGCTGTTCTAGCGACTACGTAAATGCCGCGTGCTGCTCTGAGCACGTTATTCAAAGACACCAGAAATGCAGTAAGGCACCTTCTACAGGCTGTGGCCATACTGTTTCAGCCTTTTCCCATTCATTTCCTCAGTCACCACAGGTCCCCGACAGGTCCGACGTAAAATTATTCTGGTTTCCCATAGACTTACATTGGGGGTCGAATATTCGCGAATACTCGAATAGCAGCAAGGTATTCGTTGGATATTCATCGAATAATAGTGTATTTGATCATCCCTAATAATAGTGTAATAAAAAAGCAATATACATAGGACTCCACAGTTGCAAAATTTTTAGTGACACCCAATTCCAAAAATGTTTATATCCCTAATTGCATGTGACCCGCCCCAGGGCCGTGGGGTACTCAGTTCCGGGTGTTGGTTAATGGGATTATGTCACGGGTACTCAGTTCCGGGTGTTGGTTAATGGGATTATGTCACGGGTGCCTGTGCCCGGTTCGGTGGCCCTGGTGGTCACTGAAAGTCAGTAAATAATAAAAATAAAAAAAAAAATAAAATAAAAAAATAATAAAGAAAAAAAAAAGTATTTCGTGACGCCACCTACGGTTCCAGTATGGTTACTGGGGCTGCAGGTCAGACCTCTGGGGTGATGGTTAGGCAGCCAGTTGTTTACGCTTCCCGTAGGTGAAGCAGGATCCCCAGGGCAGTTTTAGCAGTCTCTACACAGATATGGAGTTTTTTCCTCACAGCCTTTTCAACTGTCACTTTAGTGCAGCAGCCTATGGCTCCTCAGATGAAGAAATAAAGTATGTCACACCAATTCATTAACTCTGACTAGGTTTTACTTGCAGGTGTTATTAAACATGGGTTCAGTTTCTGATGTTACAGTTTTTGGGTGATCTGGGAACAGTTCAGGATCTCTGCACCAGGTCAGTTGTGTGGCCTCCCTGCTGCGCTATGTTTCTCCTTGGTACTAGGCTGCCTGTAGCTATACCTTGTCCCTCTCTCACTGTCTTCACCTGTATGGCAGGCGGCGGGAGCTTCTCTAAGGGGCACTGCTGTACTCACTGCGGTCCCTAAGCTCTGTGTAATGGCTTTGCCTTCAGGTGCTGCTGCGGCCAGGAGATCTGGAATCTCCCTGGCCTCCGGTTTTTATTGCAGGGCAGATTAGATCCCTCACAATCTCAGACGCCGGTGTCCGGTAATCAGCGCTGTTCCTTTGGAGATGAACCGGTCGGGCTCCACCTCCCCGGTCTCTCCTCTTTTGCCTCACTCCTCATCCCTCAGGCGGTCACACAGTTACTTGTGCGGGCTAAGCACAGCTCTCTCCATTTTGATGTCTTCCCTCACTCTCTGCTCGCACAGTCTCCTTTTCTCCAACTGTCAACTGTCTCTCTGATTCCGCCTCCAAACCTGGATTTAAAGGGGACTTCACCTGAATTCGACTTGTAGAGCTCCCCCTCCAGGCTTGGAGTGGAAATGTTGTATATGGGATTACCTGATGTGGAGATCCTTCCCTGCCCAGGTACAGGTATATTTGTGGCAACTGAACCCTGGGGTGCCACACATGCATTTAAGTAAGAAATAAAATTGTCAATGAAGCTGGACAACCCCTTTGAGGATGCAAGTGCCACCTAGGGAAGTTTGCAGGAATTGTGCTGCCATAGAGTACTAACATGGAAACCAAACTAAAGTTTTGTAAATCTCTTCCCTTTTATCCCACTTATGTGTCACTTACTGGACTTCTTGTTGTAGTTTTTTGATGAGCACTATTTATGCTTAACCATCTGCACCTACCATTGATTGGCAGTTTTTGGCCTATGCACAGTGTCTATTGAAAGCTGTTAATCAGTGGTGTGGGCAGGGTTAGGCAGAGCACATCATCGAGAGGACTAGTAGAGCTGCAGCTGATAAAACAGTGATTTTATCAAACTTATATGGAAACACTGAAGCTCCCTGTGCTCCGATCTTTCACATAACTCCCAGGAACTTCGGTGTAAATTCTGGAAACCGCATAGCTCAGCTGCAGTCGGCCATTTCCATAGTCCTACCTTCATTTGTCAGCACCTGGTCGGAATTATGCCTGTCATAACCATGAAATGTTGAGATGGAAAAATCCTTGAAATTTATATGCATATAATTTCATAGACTGTTTGCTTTCTATGGAATGGCTGGGAGCTGTGTGGCTATCTCCACAGGGAATGATACCTGTTTCTCAGGTATAAGTATCAGGTATTGCAGCTGTGTAATTAATTACCCTTTCTTGCTCGTACTTGGCTTTCTCATAACAAACACAAATACAGGTAATTGATTTTTTTGGCGTGTGCAGGGCATATTATTATTGCCTCAGACACAAGCACATGACACTGACTCACTAGTGATAAGGTTGTGCTGGCAGAAATAACGGGCAGGCACTTAACTACATTAAAAATAATCATTTACTTTTGATATATGGTAATTTATTTTTTTTTTAATTTTGAAAATCTATTTCTGTGAAATTCATTCTTGCAGGTTGATCTCACCATTTTAATGGGCACTGATGGACTATGTACTAGTTGATTGGCGCTTGTTTACTGACCTGTTTATACAAACCATTGAGTACTGAAAGAAACAAAAATCAATGTGTCCATACATCATCGTTATCGGCAGCACATCTGTTTATATAGAGTGATGTGCAGATTATTTTTATGTCATCTTATACCAGGGGTGGGGAACCTTTTTACTGCCGGGGGCCATTTGGAATTTCCTACTAACCTTTGGGGGCCGCACAACATTATCAACCTGAAAAATAACCCTGCTATATTTGGTCAAACGATTAACTCACCCCTATTGTGGTGGCCGGAGCTGCTTCTCTTTGGTGCGATTGTAATGTTCGGTGATATTGATCATCTTGTTTCTCACAGCTGCTTTTCCAGGTTTGTCTCTGTCTGAAGATGCTGGGGGCATACACATCACAGGAGGGGCCAGGGCGCATAAATTACAGGAGACACTGGGAGTACACATCACAGGAGGGGCTGGGGCATATACATCACAGGAGGGGCTGGGGCATATACATCACAGGAGGGGCTGGGGCATATACATCACAGGAGGGGCTGGGGCATATACATCACAGGAGGGGCTGGGGCATATACATCACAGGAGGGGCTGAGGCATATACATCACAGAAGGGGCTGGGGCATATACATCACAGGAGGGGCTGGGGCATATACATCACAGGAGGGGCTGGGGCATATACATCACAGGAGGGGCTGGGGCATATACATCACAGGAGGGGCTGGGGCATATACATCACAGGAGGGGCTGGGGCATATACATCACAGGAGGGGCTGGGGCATATACATCAGTAGGGGGCATGGACAGCCCTGGCGGTGGCACAGACATGACTGGAGACACGCACAGCACTGGGTGGCAGCACGCACTGCACTGGGTGGCAGCACGCACTGCACTGGGTGGCAGCATGGACTGCACTGGGTGGCAGCATTAGGGAGACAGACAGGTCTGGGGGAACATAGACATCAATAGGAGAGCACGGACTGGGGAGCATAGAAAGCAGTGGGAGGGTACAGACAGCAGTAGCGAGTTAAGAGCACTGAGGGGTGGCACACAGCACTGGGGAGCATGGACAGCATAAGGGGGACACAGGCAGCACTCACCGTGGCATGGACAGCACTGGTGGCAGCATGGACAGCATTAGGTGGTGCGGACAGCACTGGTGGGGGGGCATAGACATCACCCAGGGGGTACAGACAGCACTAGGGGGGGCACGGACAGCAGTGAGGGGTTACACCGCGCTGAGGGGGTACACAGCACTGGGGTGTACACAGCATTAGGGGGTACACACAGCACTAGGGGGTACACACAGCACCTGGGGGTACACAGCACTGGGGGGTACACACTGTACTAGGAGGTACACAGCATGAGGGGGTACACACAGCACGAGGGGGTACACAGCACGAGGGGGTACACAGCACGAGGGGGTACACAGCACGAGGTGGTACACACAGCATTAAGGGGTACACAGCATTAGGGGGTACACACAGCATTAAGGGGTACACACAGCATTAGGGGGTACTCACTGTACAAGGGGGTACTCGCTGCACTAGGTGGTACACACTGCACTAGGGGGCACATAGCACGAGGGGGTACACACAGCACTGGGGTGTACACAGCACTAGGGGGTACACACAGCACTAGGGGGTACACACAGCACCTGGGGGTACACAGCACTGGGGAGTACACACTGTACTAGGAGGTACACAGCATGAGGGGGTACACACAGCACGAGGGGGTACACACAGCACGAGGGGGTACACACAGCACGAGGGGGTACACAGCACAAGGGGGTACACAGCATGAGGGGGTACACACAGCATTAAGGGGTACACACAGCATTAGGGGGTACACACAGCATTAGGTGGTACACACAGCATTAGGGGGTACTCACTGTACTAGGGGGTACACACTGTACTAGGGGGTACACACTGCACTAGGGGGTACATACAGCACAAGGGGGTACACACAGCATTGGGGGGTACATACAGCACGAGGGGGTACACAGCACGAGGGGGTACACACAGCATTGGGGGGTACATACAGCATTGGGGGGTACACACAGTACGAGGGTGTACACAGCACTGAGCGGGGGGGGGGGGGCAGCGATGGGTTGAGTACTCGCAGTGAGGGGGAGGGAGAGTCACACACACAGCACAGTTTCGGGAGGCTGGTAAACCTGCTGCAGCTCTTCTGTGTGACTTTATCGCAGCTTGCTGCTTACCCGCCCACCAGAGCACACAGGCCGGGGATAAGCCTAGAATGTATGGGCTGCAGTCAGGTCCTGGAAGTCAGGATCTGGAGAGAGCCCGTACATTCTAGCATCTACCCACAGGGCATCAGGCTGTGGGATTTAAAGGGCCGGCAGCCGGGAAAAGCGCGGCTGCCACCAAAGCACAATGGTCCCCGGGAATGTGCCCGGGGGCCGCATAAAAAGTCGTCACGGGCCGTATACGGCCCGCGGGCCGGAGGTTCCCCACCCCTGTCTTATACGATCTAATCACCCTATATGCTAGAACATCAATAAGATAACCGGCATATTTATATGGGTCAATAATCATTTACTGATTCCTGGCCCATCCAAAGGCAGCACGAGTTATTTTATTCCAGCATTTTTAAAGTAACTTGTATATAGAGAACGCTAGCTATACATGTGTGACGCCCCTAGACTATCAGGTCGTCACAGGGTATTGTACAATCTGCCCTCCCGTGCAATATCCAACTCCTTCTTGGTTATGGGTCCCCAACTACATGGTGTTGCCTACATCAGCTAATCAAAATCCTAGGTACACTCTGCACCACACCCACCAGACAGACCTGTGGACGGCCTGAGTGGAATAGGATCGCCCACTTAGGAGGTTGGTAAGGGGAGGTCAGGAGTGTCAGTAGTAATGAGGAGAAGCGTGTGGGAAGTGAAGGAGAGAGGAGGTCAGGAGCCGGGCTCCTAGGAAGCCATCTAGGTAGCAGACGGTGGTCTGGGCCTAGAAGGATCTGGACCCCCGGTCGCAGGGGATCATGGCAAGGGGCACAGGTCTGTCGAGGAGGACAGCCGTCAGCCTTGCACCATCACCGGGCTGGGACCAGAGCACGATGGGGTACGTGGACCCTAGGTCAGGGAGTAGCTTCAGGCAACCTGACAATTTACCCGACGAGAACGGAGCCTTCAAGATCCGCTCTCCACCCACTCCAAGATTGGGGTACTAGCGCAATGAGCGGGATAGGACTTTCCACTAAAACGGTCCAGAAAATCCCAAGCGTGAACCCTGAGAGCAAGCTCCCACACTTAGCCATAGTGGGGAGCGGGACCCGACTAGTTCCATGCTACCGGGACCAACATAGAAGTAACTTAGTGCCAGGAGGAAGGTCACGGATCACCAGGCAGCACCATTGGGGATGGGACCCGAACTAGCTCCCCTTAGCGGCAGCGGTATCCAGAACTTTGGTTTATCTGGTTGTCGGTGTCAGCTTAATGGACTGAGTGAGTACGAAAGTGACCCCTCTGCACCCAACGGCACTCCCTGAACACCATCACCGAGTCCCGGGGCATTCCCTCTACCCGTGGAGGGTTCTAAAACCTGGCTGCCACATTCCATTGCCCCCGGGTACTCCCAACTGCAATGGTGGTACTCCACATTAACACATACCACGGGTGGCGTCACAAACTTTAACACAATCCCCTGTAAATACCCCCCTCATTTGAGTGGCCGCATGACCCCCGGGTCCGGAGACCCCTCGAGCCACTGCGGATCGGATCAGAGCAGCCCGGCTGCTGGCACGGGGGTGGCACACATGCTATTTCTCCTGACTCTATTGTAAACACACTTGTTTGGCCACATATACTTTTTTCAATGTTGAGATGGGAATAAAGTACTATCAGATACTAAGGAAATAATTAGACTTAAGGGGGCTTTACACGCAACGATATTGCTAATGCGAAGTCGTTGGGGTCCCTCTCATCTCCGCCCCTCTGCTTGGGCGGCGGTTCAGTGACGCTGCTGTGACGTCGCTGTGACGCTAAACGAACCACCCCCTTAGAAAGTCAGCAACGTCGCCGGGCAGGTAAGTACGTGTGACGGGTCTGGGCGATGTTGTGCGGCACGGGCAGCGATTTGCCCGTGTTGCACAACAGATGGGGGCGGGTACCCACGCTAGCGATATCGGTACCGATATCACAGCGTGTAAAGCGGCCTATAGACCGTGATTCATCAATGCTGGCAATTTTCTCGTCAGTCTTGATGGGGGCCATGGTGGAGTCAGACGCTCCTGATTCCAAATTTTGCTTAAGTCCCTGACTACAGTATCATTTCTGGCATAAGTAACGCCACCGCTTGTCATGAATTAGAATAGCGTGTGACACCACTATCCCACCCCAGCTTTGCCCATTTTGGCAGAGCTAGAAAAAAATGTCGTGAAAGCCCAAAAGTTGCAATTTTTTTTCAGAACATTGAGTTGTGCAAACATTTTGTGACTTTTCAAAGCAATTTACGCCAGAATTCTGGTAAAATTGCTTTGATGAATCACTGTTATAGTGAAATCAAACATGTGGCATTTGGTGTAACAGAAAACGGAAAGCTTCTTTGCACATGAAATTGAAACTGGCAGATTTAGACAACTTTTATCTTAGGTTCATAGACATATTGTATTCTAGCCTATAGTCAGTTGCTCTATTAGGCTATGTCCGCACGTTGCTTTTTACCTGCTTTTTTGCTGCTTTTTCAACTGCAGCGTTTAATGCCAAAATGGTTGTGTTCTGCTTTTCAAGCAAAGTCTATGGGAATTTGGGTTTCTTGTCCGCACTATGCAGTTCAAACTGCAGCCTTTTTGTTGCAGAACTTTGGTCAAAAACTCAGCTTTGCAGTGCAAAACCCAAATGGCAAAAACAATTGTCATGTTTTTGTTTTTGCCATTTGGGTTTTGCACTGCAAAGCTGAGTTTTTGACCAAAGTTCTGCAACAAAAAGGCTGCAGTTTGAACTGCATAGTGCGGACAAGAAACCCAAATTCCCATAGACTTTGCTTGAAAAGCAGAACACAACCATTTTGGCATTAAACGCTGCAGTTGAAAAAGCAGCAAAAAAGCAGGTAAAAAGCAGGTAAAAAGCAACGTGCGGACATAGCCTCAGGCTTTGTCTGAAGCCCAGGAAAACAGGTTTTGGACTTTTGTGATGAAGGGTCATTGACTTTAATGATGCAGAAGGAATCATTGTGTGTTCTGTCGGACATCATTTTCAGATGTATCCGTCTATTTGAGGCAGGTTCCTAGATGTGTGACGCCCCTGGACTAGTTACTAGTTAGTCACTTATTCAGCTGTAAGGCTGGTTTCACACTACGTCTTTTTAACATCCGTTGAAAACGTTATTTTAGCGGAAGTACGGATCCTGCTTTTACAGCAAATAACGTATGCAAACGCATATGTTATTTTGCAGGATCCTGCACTGGATGTTTAGGGGCGGGCATTGGAGTCATGTGATCGGGAGTGAGGGGAGCTAGACTGGGAGCCGGCTTCTGACAGCTGCAGACGCTGGTAACCAAGGTAAACATCGGCCTTGGATACCCGATATTTATCTTGGTTACGAGTGTCTGCAGCTGCTAGGAGCAGGGCTGCCTGCACGCGTAACCAACGTAAACATCGGGTAACTAAGAGAAGTGGTTACGCGATATTTACCTTGGTTACGAGTGTCCGCAGCTCTCAGGTGGGGGAGAGGGAGGGAGGGAGGAAGGGGGAAAGACAGATAGAGAGAGAGAGGGTGAGGGAGGGAGGAGGAGAGAGACAGATCACGCGAGACTGGTTCTGGGCATGCTCAGTACTTTCTGGGCATGCTCAGTACAAAAGCAGGATCCTGTCTATCAGCACGCCAGCGTTCACCTGCGTTCGCGTGCGTTATAGTGCGGATCCGGTGACTTGCAGTATTTTGACGCAGCTCAAAAATGCTACAAGTAGCGTTTTTGAAACATGTTAAAAAACTGCAAGTTACCGGATCCGCACTATAACGCACGCAAACGCAGGTGAACGCAGGTGGACGCGAGTCCATTGCAAATGCATTGAAATGAAAACGCATTTGCACTGGATCCGTACTTCCGCTAAAATAACGTTTTCAACGGATGTTAAAAAGACGTAGTGTGAAACCAGCCTAAGCAAGTTATTCAGATCTGCTTCAAGACCAAGCACACACTTTCAGTCAGGAGAAAGAGAGAAGTTGCTGCCAGAAATCTGATAGCAGTTTTTCCCTTGGCAGATAACATGTTCCACTGGAGCACTGTTGAGACCATACATATTTAGCCCTCAAGGAACGAGCCACTATGTATGTTAATAACCAAGCCTCATTCTTCAAATCTCACTAACAGCACCTTATGAGATAATAACTTTGGAACGGTTCAACCTATCTTAGTGATTCTGAGATTGTTTTTTTTTTTCTCTTTTGTGACATGTTGCATTTCATGTTAGGCTAGGTTCACATGTCCGTTAAATTGTATCAGTCACAATCCGCGGCTCTGGTAAACAACGGAATCCGTTTAGCGGATTCCGTTGTGTTCCATTGACTTGTATTAGTGGCGGATTGCGACTGATTACCTTGCGTTGCATCCGCTGCGCTGCGGTCAGTCATTTTTTGACTGACTGCCGGGCAGAAACAACGCAGAATGTAATGTTTTTCGGGCCGTCAAAATTAACGCACCACGCAGGAATCCGTTGCTATCCGTCAAGCTTGTAATGTTTGTCTATGGTGCTGGATTCCGTCGTAATCCGTCTTACGACGGAATCCAGCGCTGGATTCCGTCATGCTCTACTGAGCATGCCCAGCATGTTTGGCACACCCACTGGGCTGTCCCAAACACAAACGGATCAGTTTTTTCACAGGATTCCTGTGAAAGGAATCCTGTGAAAAACACATCCATTGCGTCAGTTGACATCGCTGACGGACCTGACAGATTTAAAACAACAGAATTGTGAACCTAGCCTTAGGGGTACTTTGCACACTACGACATAGCAGGTGCGATGTCGGTGGGGTCAAATCGAAAGTGACGCACATCCGGCGTCGCTGTCAACATCAGAGTATGTGAATCCTTTTTACTATGATTAACGAGCGCAAAAGCGTCGAAATCGTATGATCGGTGTAGCGTCGGTCATTTCCATAATTTGAGAAGGACCAATATTACGATGTTGTTCCTCGTTCCTGCGGCAGCACACATCGCTGTGTGTGAAGCCGCAGGAGCGAGGAACATCGCCTTACCTGCGTCCCGCCTGCAATGAGGAAGGAAGGAGGTGGGCGGGATGTTTACGTCCCGCTCATCTCTGCCCCCTCTGCTTCTATTGGCCGCCTGCCGTGTGACGTCGCTGTGACACCGCACGACCCGCCCCCTTAGGAAGGAGGCAGGTCGCCGGCCAGAGCGACGTCGCAGGGCAGGTAAGTGCGTGTGAAGCTGGCGTAGCGATAATGTTCGCTATGGCAGCTATCACAAGATATCGCAGCTGCGACGGGGAAGGGGACTATCCCACTTGGCATCACTACCATCGGCTTCCGATGTCGTAGTGTGCAAAGTACCCCTTAGTGGTCAATTTTGCTCAGTATTATTTGTGTTTATTTATGAAAATATTGAAAATTTGCACAAAATCAGAACATTTCACAATATTCAAAGTTTGTTTTTTATGCCCTTAAACCAGATCGTTATACCATTTGAAATAGGTAATAAATAACATTTGCCACATGACTAATTTACATCATCAACATATTTAAACATATATGTTTTTGTTTAGAAGTTAGAAGGGTTAAAAGTTGATCAGCAATTTCTCTTTTTTGCAACAAAATTTAGAAAACCACTTTTTTTAGGGACCACATCACATTTCAAGTGACTTTGAGAGGCCTATATGAAAGAAAATACTCAAAAATGACATTTTAAAATCTGCACCTCTCAAAGTACTCAAAATCACATTTAGGCTGGAAACACATCTATGCGAGTAAAATCGGTCCGAGTTGGCTGAAAAAAACTCGGCTGATTTTAGTTCACGTTAGGTCCGAGTGCAACGCAAGTGCGATGCTTTTTCTGAATAAATTAATAATTTTACTAGCGTGTGTAATGCGTGTGTAATGCGTATTTTTTACTATGTCATCTGCCATTCAGCTCTGCTACATGGCCGCTGACAGCAGACACAGACAGCCATGTAGCAGAGCTGAATGGCAGATGACAGCAGATACAGACAGAGCCGCACTATCAGAATGAACTCGTGTTAACTTCACCCGACTTCATTATCATGCTGCGGCTCTGTCTGTGTCGTGTCCTGATTAGCGGTCACCTGTGAAGGACTCACCGGTGACCGCTAATCCCCTGAGTGACTGAAGTTAGCAGCCCTCTCTCATACTCACCGATCCCCGGCGCGGCGCTGCACGGCATTCACACTGCTGCGGCGGCTTTTACTATTTTGAAAAAGCTGGCCGCTCATAAAACAATCTCGTATTCCCTGCTTTCCCCGCCCACCGGCGCCTATGATTGGTTGCAGTGAGACATGCCCCCCACGCTGAGTGACAGGTGTCTCACTGCACCCAATCACAGCAGCCGGTGGACGTGTCTATACTGTGCAGTGAAATAAATAAATAAAAAAAAACGGCGTGCGGTCCGCCCGCCCCCAATTTCAATACCAGCCAGATAAAGCCATACGGCTGAAGGCTGGTATTCTCAGGATGGGGAGCTCCACGTTATGGGAAGCCCCCCAGCCTAACAATATCAGTCAGCAGCCGCCCAGAATTGTCGCATACATTATATGTGACAGTTCTGGGACTGTACCCGGCTCTTCCCGATTTGCCCTGGTGCGTTGGCAAATCGGGGTAATAAGGAGTTAATGGCAGCCCATAGATGCCACTAAATCCTAGATTAATCATGTCAGGCGTCTCCACGAGATACCTTCCATGATTAATCTGTAAGTTACAGTAAATAAACACACACACACACCTGAAAAATCCTTTATTAGAAATAAAAAACACTAACAAATTCCCTGGTTCACCACTTTAATAAGCCCCAAAAAGTCCTCCATGTCCGGCGTAATCCAGGATGGTCCAGCGTCACTTCCAGCTCTGCTGCATGAAGGTGGACGGAGCTGCAGAAGACACAGCCGCTCCTGTCACCTCCACGCAGCAACTGAGGTGAGTATCGCGATCAGCTGAGCTGTCATTGAGGTTACCCGCTGTCACTGTTGGAGGATTCAGCGGTGGCCGCGGGTAACCTCAGTGACAGCTCAGCTGATCGCGATACTCACCTCAGTTGCTGCATGGAACTAACAGGAGCGGCGGTGTCTTCTGCAGCTCCTGCCACCTTCATGCAGCAGAGCTGGAAGTGACGCTGGACCATCCTGTATTACGCCGGATATGGAGGGCTTTTTGGGGCTTATTAAATTGTTGAACCAGGGAATGTGTTTGTGTTTTTTATTTCTAATAAAGGATTTTTTCGGGTGTGTGTGTTTATTTACTGTAATTTACAGATTAATCATGGAAGGTATCTCATAGACGCCTGACATGATTAATCTAGGACTTATTGTTAGCTATGGGCTGCCAATAACTCTTTATTACCCCGATTTGCCAACGCACCAGGGCAAATCGGGAAGAGCCGGGTACAGTCCCAGAACTGTCGCATCTAATGTATGCGGCAATTCTGGGCGGCTGCTGACTGATATTGTTAGACTGGGGGGCTTCCCATAACGTGGAGCTCCCCATCATGAGAATAACAGCCTTCAGCTGTATGGCTTTATCTGGCTGGTATTAAAATTGGGGGGG
Source organism: Anomaloglossus baeobatrachus (assembly GCF_048569485.1). Classification (NCBI taxonomy): domain Eukaryota; kingdom Metazoa; phylum Chordata; class Amphibia; order Anura; family Aromobatidae; genus Anomaloglossus; species Anomaloglossus baeobatrachus. The sequence goes on from NC_134354.1 coordinate 634,981,669, forward strand.
ACCGCACGCCGTTTTTTTTAATTATTTAATTATTTATTTCACTGCACAGTATAGACACGCCCACCGGCTGCTGTGATTGGGTGCAGTGAGACACCTGTCACTCAGCGTGGGGGCGCGTCTCACTGCAACCAATCATAGGCGCCTGTGGGTGGGTAACGCAGGGAATACGAGATTGTTTAATGAGCGGCCGGCTTTTTCAAAATAGTAAAAGCCGCTGGAGCAGTGTGAATGCCGTGCAGCGCCGCGCCGGAGATCGGGGATTGGTGAGTATGAGAGAAGAGGGGAAAATGACCGACAGACTGTGAGAGAGGGACAGAGATAGTGACGGACCGACAGAGAGAGAATAGAGACCGAGAGGGAGAGACCGACTGACAGAAAATTGTGATTGACAGACATTGTGAGACATCACTCATTTCCAGTGTTTTAGGAAACATGCGAGAAATGTATTTAGAAAATCGGATGTCACTAGGATAGTGTGAGTGCCGTCCCGTGACATCCGATTTTTTTACACGCTCCCATAGACTTGCATTGGAGAGACTCGCAGTAGAAACTCGCAAAAAAGCAGCATGCTGCGATCTTTTGGACTGAGAAAAAAAATCGCAAATGCGAGCTGAATCATTCACTAACATGTGTCCGATTCCAATGCGAGAATTTCTCGCATTGCTCTACTGCGAGAAACTCGCAAGTGAGAAGCAGCCCTTAGGTCATGTGCGTACTAGAAACTGACTTATTCTTACGGAAAAACCGGACCCTCTGAAAGAATCTCGCACCTAGGGTAAAAAACTGTACCAAAACCGCAACGAAATCCGCATGCGGTTTTGCCACGGTTTGGTGTACTTTTGGTGTGGTTTTAGTGCGGAATTTCTGCGGTTTTTCCGCACGTTGGTCCCTGCGGGGTTTTACCAATAATTAATGGTAAAACCGCAGGGACCTGCAGAAAAGAAGTGACATGCGCGGAAATTCCATGGGTAACTCCGCACATATAAAAATAAACGCAGTCTGCGCACAGCATTTTTTTATACCCATAGCTTTTGCTGGGGAATGACTGCAGAGATGTTACACACATTTTCTGCAGCAAATCCGCGGCAAATCTGCAGTAAAATCTGCAGCGTGCACACATGGCCTCAAGAAGTTTATTAACCCTTCAGGTGCTTCACAGCAATTACAGCAATATGAAAGGAAAAAAAATGCTGCTTTAGCTACAAATTTTACATTTTCACAAGGGTAACAGGAGAAAATGCACCATATAATTTGTTGTGCAATTTCTCCTGAGTACCTTGATACCCCATATTTGGAGGAAAACTACTGTTTGGTCGCATACCAGGGCTTGGAAGAGAAGGAGCGAATTGCAAGATTGGCTGAAATAGATAGTGGATGTCATGTTGCATTTGCAGAACCCTTGATGTGCCTAAACATTGCAAACCCCCTCACAGGGAACCCCTCAAGGAATTTATCTAGAAGTGCGATGAGCACTTTAAACCGACAGGAGTTCACAGAATTCTACAGTGTTGAGCCATGAAAAAATTACATGCATTGTTCTGTGTCACAACACAGTACACAATTTATCTACATCAATCATACATAACAAGAATATAACATACCATATGAAAAACCTACACTATACATTGGACACATATGCTACACAACACTCAAACTAAAAAAAAACAACAAAAAATAAAACAAAATCGAGTTCAGGAACAAAATACAAGCTACAATATGGAAAGGGTAATGGGAAGAAGTATATAGGGCGGGGGAAATCACCGTCCCAAAGCTGTATAGAAGGGTAAGGCTGTGTGCGCATATTGCGTTGAGGTAGTTGCAGTTCTAAACGCATCCTCTGGCAGAAATTGTCTTTGTCAAATTTGGTTTTGACCACAAAAACGCTAAAAATACGTTTGCGTTTTTACCGTGTTTTGGCCGCGTTTTTACCGCATTTTACATGCTTTTTCATTGCTTAAAGTCAGATGCGTTTTAAATACAAATACACTAATAAATAAAGTTTAAACATTCAAACACTATGAAAAAAATGAAAAAAAAAATGATAACAAATATGATTAAAATCATACACAAAATAGCTAATTTTATTAAAATGATAACTGTGTTCTAATATTTATGTATAAAATAACGTTATTGATTTTCATTAATTTAATTGTCGGACTATGTGTGTGTGTAAAGGGACATATCCTGCCCTTAATATAATGTCAAAAACGAATGCATTTAATTTGTCAAAAAAGCATGCTTTCTGCATCAAAAAAGCATGTAAAACGCTAGGATTTTGATTAAGGATGCGTTTTGAAAGTTCTCATTGACTCTAATGTTAGCAAAACGCTGCCAAAATGGCAAAAACAATTCACATGCTGCTTCTTTAAACGCAGAGATTTTGACAAATTTTCTGCAACTAAAATGCTGCGTTTATAACAGCATTGTGTGCACAAGAAAGCCCAATTTCCTTTGACTTTGCATAAAAATCAAAACGCATGCATTTTGGCATTAAAACGCTGCAGTTGGAAACGCTGCGGAAACGCATACAAAATGCAAAGTGCGCACACAGCCTTACAGACATGGAGGGGAGAGGGGAAGGAGAGGGGTTCAATATCCATACTTATCATCATCATTCAAACTGTCCAAGATGGAATAGTCTCTGAGCAGGCTGTGTATCAGCCTGCGGCAGTCCTGAATTTCAGTGCTCTTACTCTACATAACATACCGATTCCTATCGACTAAAACAGCATGTTTAACCCCTTTAGGACGAAGCCAGTTTTGTACTTAATGACCAGGCCATTTTTTGCAATTCTGACCAGTGTCACTTTATGAGGTCATAACTCTGGAACGCTTCAACGGATCCCGGTGATTCTGACATTGTTTTTTCGTGACATATTGTACTTCATGATAGTTATAAATTTAGAACGATATTTTTTGCTTTTATTTGTGAAAAAATCGGAAATTTGATGAAAATTTTGAAAATTTTGCAATTTTCAAACTTTTAATTTTTATGCCCTTAACCCAGAGAGTTATGTCACACAAAACAGTTAATAAATAACATTTCCCACATGTCTACTTTACATTAGCGCAATTTCTGAAACAAAATGTTTTGGGGTTAGGAAGTTAGAAGGGGTCAAAGTTCATCAGCAATTTCCCATTTTTTCAACAAAATTCACAAAACCATTTTTTTAGGGACCACATCACATTTGAAGTGACTTTGAGAGGCCTAAGTGACAGAAAATACCTAAAAGTGACACCATTCTCAAAACAGCACGCCTCAAAGTACTCAAAACCACATCCAAGAAGTTTATTAACCCTTCAGGTGCTTCACAGGAACTAAAGCAAAGTGGAATGAAAAAAAGCAAAAAATAAAATTTTACCTAAAATGTTGCTCTACCCCAAATTTATTCACTTTTAGAAGAAATAACACAACAAAATGAACCCCAAAACTTGTTACCCACTTTCTTATGAACGCGCCAATACCCCACATGTGGTCAGAAACCTTTGTTTGGACAAATGGGAGGGCTCGGAACAGAAGGAGCAATATTTGAATTTTGGAAAGCAAATTTGGCTGAAATAGATTGCGGGCACCATGTTGCATTTACATGTCCGCCAAGGTACCTAAACAGCAGAAACCCCTTACAAGTGACACCATTTTGGAAACTAGACCCCTTAAGGCTTCTATCTAGGGGTATAGTGAGCATTTTGGATACACAGGTACTTCACAGATTTTGATAACGTTACGTTGTCACATTGAAAATTTTCATTTTTTTCTCAAAAATGTTGCTTTAGCATCAATTTTTTCACTTTTTCAAGAGGTAATTCCAAAAATGTGACCCCAATGTTTGTTACCCACTTTTTTATGAGCGCGGTGATACCTCACATGTGGTCTGAAACCTTTGTTTGGAGAAATGGGAGGGCTTGGAACGGAAGGAGCAATATTTGAATTTTGGAAAGGAAATTTGGCTGAAAAAGATTGCGGGCACCATGTCGCATTTGGAGGACCCCTAAGGTACGTAAACAGCAAAAAAACACCACAAGTGACCCCATATTGGAAACTAGGCCCCTCAAGGAATTTATCTTGATGTTTGGTGAGTACCCTGAACCCCCAGGTGCTTTACAGAAGTTTATAACGTTGAGCCATGAAAATAAAAAAATAAAATTTTACCACAAAATTGTTACTTCAACCAGGTAGCTTTTTTTTTCACAAGGGTAACAGGAAAAAAATCACCATGAAATTTATTGCGCAATTTCTCCTGAGTTTGTTGATATCTTGTATGTGGTGGAAATCAACTGTTTGGGCACACTACAGGGCTCAGAAGAGAAGGAGTGCAATTTGACTGCAAAATTGGCTGGAATCAATAGCGGACGCCATGTTGCATTAGGAGAACCCCTGAGGTGCCTAAGCAGTGGAGGTCCCCCACAAGTGACCCCATTCTGGAAATAAGACCCCTCAAGGCTTTAATCTAGGTGTATATTGAGCATTTTGAATACACGAATACTTCACAGAATTTGATAAGCTTAGGTTGCCATATTGAAATTTTCATTTTTTTCACAAAAATGTTGATTTAGTGACACATTTTTCACTTTTTCAAGAGGCAACAACAAAACGTGTACCCCACAGGTTGTTATCTAATTTCTTGTGAGCGCAGGGATACCACACATGTGGCCAAAAACCTTTGTTTGGATAAATGGGAGGGCTTGGAATGGAAGGAGCACCATTTGAATTTTGGAAAAGTTGAAGTAAATTGCGCGCACCATGTCACATTAGCAGGGCCCCTTGGGCACCTATACATCAGAAACCCCCCACAAGTGACCTCATTTTGGAAACTGGACCCCTCAAGGATTTTATTCAGGAGTATAGTAAACATTTTGAATCCACAGGTACTTCACAAAACTGTTGCTGTAGCAAAAAATTTCTCACTGTTAAGGGGGCTTTACACGCTGCGACATCGCTAATGCGGAGTCGTTAGGGTCACGGAATTGGTGACGCACATCCGGCCGCATTAGCGATGTTGCTGCGTGTGACACCGATGAGCGATTTTGCATCGTTGCAAAAACGTGCAAAATCGCTCATCGGTGACATGGGGGTCCATTCTCGATTATCGTTACTGCAGCAGTAACGATGTAGTTCGTCCCTCCTGCGGCAGCACACATCGCTATGTGTGACGCCGCAGGAACGAGGAAGCTCCCCTTACCTGCCTCCCGGCCGCTATGAGGAAGGAAGGAGGTGGGCGGGATGTTCCGGCCACTCATCTCCGCCCCTCCGCTTCTATTGGGCGGCCGCTCAGTGACGTCACTGTGACGCCACACGGACCGCCCCCTTAGAAAGGAGGTGGTTTGCCGGTCACAGCGACGTCGCCGGGCAGGTAAGTATGTGTGACGCATGTGCGCGATGTTGTGCGGCATGGGCAGCGATTGCCCGTGTCGCACAACAGATGGGGGCGGGTACCCACGCTAGCGATATCGGGACCGATATCGCAGCGTGTAAAGTAGCCTTTAGGCTATGTGGCCATGATCCAGCGACACGGCGTCTAGTACCCAGTGTCAGCCTCCTGCAGAAATGTGAGTGTTGTCCACGGGAGAACGCAGCTGCCCATGCCCACGATTTGGGTTCAGGCTGCTGTGGACTTTAGTTCTATTCTACCTGCAAAGAACACTCATCTCCGCAGCATAAATTGACATCCTGAGGCTCGGGAAGCTGCGCCACAGGTCGATTTATGCTGCGGAGAAAAGAAACACAGTGGGCACGGGATTTCTAAAAATCCTGCCACTGTGCTTCTACTGCACAACGCAGCGTTATGGACGCAGGGAAAACACTCTGCGCCCAAAATGTTGCAAACCCTGATTGTGGGCACACAGCGTAAAATGCTACAATGGATGAATGGATAGATGTCAAACATATATAACGTCCCACCCCCCTGCATATTCTAAGCTGGCGCCCTTTAGTGCCTTTCATGTGACACTAAAGGATGCCTAGCCTTGTATTTAGCCCAAAAAAAAAAAAAATAATTAAAATAAATGACGTGGGGTCCCCCCTATTTTTGATAGCCAGCTAGGGTAAAGCAGACAGCTGTAGCCTGCAAACCACAGCTGACAGCTTCACCTTGTCTGGTGATCAATTTGGAGGGCTCCCCAAGCTGTTTTTTTTTTTTAATTATTTATAAATAAATAATTAAAAAAAAAAAACAAACGTGGGGTCCCCCCAAATTAGATCACCAGCCAAGGTGAAGCTGACAGCTGGGGTCTGGTATTCTCAGGATGGGAAGAGCCACGGTTATTGGACTCTTCCCAGCCTAAAAATAGCAGGCCGCAGCCGCCCCAGAAGTGGCGCATCCATTAGATGCGCCAATTCTGGCGCTTCGCCCCAGCTCATCCCGCGCCCTGGGTAACGGGGTAATGAATGGGGTTGATACCAGGTGTGTAATGTCACCTGGCATCAAGCCCAGCAATTAGTTATGTCACGGCGTCTATCAGATACCCGACATAACTAATTGACAGTAATAAAAAAAAAATTGACAACAAAAAAAAATTTATTTGAAAAAACACTCCCCAAAACATTCCCTGATTGACCAATTTATTGAAAAGAAAAAAAAAAAATCCACAATTATCCATTTGGATGTCCCACGTCGCCTCTGGACCTTCTAGAATATGGGGGACACGTTCAGGGAACGTATCCCCCATTTTCTAGGAGGGCAGACCCTCCATTTGAGGAGAGTGGGTGCAAAGAATCTGCACCCACTCTCCCCGGGTCACAGCTGCAGACTCTGTGCAGCAACAGCCAGCGTCCTGAACACAGGAAGCTGTCATCTGCTCGGCACATGTGACCGGAGTCTGCAGAGAAGGAGGAGGGGGCCGCGGGGGATCAGCACTCCGGTATGTATGACACCGGGGGACACCGGGGGACACCAGGGGGAGGGTAGGGGGGATCCCGGCAGGGCCTAGGGAGCAGGTTTCTGTCGCATGTGTGATGGCACATGCGACAGAAACCATAGGAACAGTGGAAATGCGGCCGGCGCGCTGCTGTGATCGCCGGTGCGCGCGGCCATCTTGGATTTTCGGGAGGGGGTTGGGGGTCGGGGGGGGCACTTTGGGGACACCGGGGGACCGGAGGGAACCGGGAAAAAGATTTATCTCCCATCTGGCATGTTTGAACATGCCAGATGGGAGATAAATCATTTTTTACCGGCGCGGTCATTTACTATAACTTGATGATCGGTATACGGTGTATACCGGTCATCAGGTGAGCGGGGACCGGAAAAACCGGCCCGAATCATGATCTCCAGGGTCTCAGCTACCCCCGGCAGCTGAGACCCCGGAAATTTTCTGACTCTGGGGGGCGCTAGACCCTTTTTTCCGACCGCCGTTAAAAAGCGGCGGATCGGAAAAAGTACCCTTATTTACCGCCGTTAAAAGGCGTATCGGCGGTCGTAAAGGGGTTAAAACCGTTCAAATGGCAGCAGGCCTCCTGGATGGCTCCAATAATGTGCACCTCAGGGAAGAGTTTTGAAAGCATAGAATAGTAAGATAGACTCCTCCTTGGGACAGAGTTCCTCAGATCATCCTGCAGGACAACCAACAGATGCTCTGCAAACTGGCAATCCCAAAAGAAGTGTAGAGGTGTTTCCTTGACAGTAAGACTATTTGTAATAGGCTAATATGTTACAATTAGAGTTGATCGAACACGCCAAAAAACCGGGACCGGCGGATCACAGCCAGATTTTAAAAAGTTACCGATCCGCTCCGGAATGCAGTGCCCATATAAGTCAATGGGGACCGGAATCCGGAGATTAAAAACGAGAGGAGGTAGGAGCGAGCGCGGCATACTCACCGAGGCGGTTTCATGGTGGCCCATTCCTCCCGGGTCATGCTTTTCCCTTCCGAAGCCGACAATTCAATATTCACTACTTTGCCAGCCCACCGTCACGTGTAATTGGTTGCAGTTAGACGCGCCCCCACCCTGAGTGTCAGCATGTCAGCTGAGTGCAACCAATCACAGGCACCAGGACGGCCGGTGGGCGGGGAAAGTGGTGTATCCCTCACAAGTGTGACTTCGGCTTTTTAATTTTTTTTTATTGAAATAATTTTTTAAAAAAAACCCGACGTGCGGTTCCCCCTAATTTTCATCCCCAGCCATGATAATGCCGGCTGGTATTCTCAGCCCGCAGCCGCCCGGTATTGCCGCATCTATTAGATGTGACAATCCTGGTGCGATACCGGCCCTTCCTGTTGGCCTGATGCAGTGCCAATCGGGATAATAAGGGGTTAATAGCAGCGCACAGCTGCTACTAAGCCCTAGGTTTGTGATGGCACAGGCGTCTATGAGATACCTAATATCACAAATACTGATTAAGAAGGGTTCATGCCACACATTAGGGTGAATAGATATATAATACCAGTATATTGATCATAACCGATGTGTGGGAACTAACCAAACCATAGGGATCATTCAGAATGATAAGACCCCAAAGGAGGGAAAAGGGGGGAGGGGAAGAAAAACCAAACAAAGATCAATGATGATAACTTTTATTGAATATAAAAAACACAATAAAATCTAATAAGATACCAGTCATTTACTGGAATGAAATAAGTCGTCACACCATAGAATAAATCAGTGCACAGGGAGAGGTATATAGAATCATAAGTATAATTCTCACAAAACTGTGCTGAATGAAGGGATACTTATGGCACATATATGGTTATCCAGAGGTTATACAAACAATAAAATATAAAGTGCTTATCAATGTAAGAGCGTACATGTACCTAGAAATACATGCATGCTCCTGTCAGAAGTGTGTGGCTGTGCCGGTGATATCAGACTCGTGCGAGTCTGCGATAACATCACCCGACACAGCTTGAACGTGCATGTGTGTCGCCCAGGGTTATGGGGTGCTCGGTCCAGGGCGGTGTATAACTGAGGAATGTCACTTTGGTGGCCATTGCCCAGTTCCGTGCCCCGGGTGCTTTTTGAAAAGGGGAATATTTACAGGGGATGGTTGAATACAGTTTATACGTGACGCTACTTGCGGTGTTGCGGCTATGAGGATAAAGCCTCTGCTGCACAGTTTTCACTACTGGGGCTGGTGTTAGTGGCAGCCTGGATGTTAGGCCCTCTGCAAGCAGGGCCAGGCCCCAGAGGATAGGTGATACAGGTGGGTGTTGAAAGAAGGTAGGTCACAACAGGAGTTTCAGTGTAACTGGTTCTTTTTACTCACTGCGAGCTGGTAACTGGTCACCCGAGGCTGGCTGGTCTTAACCACAGGTCCCCTTAGTGCCAGTGCCGGTTTAGTGACCTGGTGGCTTTTTCCCCTGCACATGTCTTTTGGTAAGTGGGTCCCCGTGATGTAGAGCGGCTGGAGGTCCCCTCCTGGTTGTCCTCTTCAGCAGTCCGTATGACGGTAGCGTGAACCCTGTGGGTTTGGCTTCTCTGGTCCTGTTCCCAGTTCTCCCTTTGCTACTGAGTCCCGAACTTCAAGGTCAGTGAGGTCCTTGATGGTCCCCTCACTGTGCAGATTTTATCAGGTCTGCCTGGAGCTTGTGCCTGACCTAGGATTCTGTACCCCGTTAGTGCGTAGTTCCGGGAGCACTCCACCGTACTCCACCGGCAACTAACCGCCTGGGCCCTCAGGTCACGGTTCACTCTCGACAGTCCATCTGCTCACTTTCACTGTCTCCGACACACTCTGTCTCATTCTCCACTGTCTACTGTCCACTAACTGCCCCTCCCACCTGGTTGTCTAGTGGACTGGAGTGGCTCCACCTCTAGGCAGCCATCCATTGGTCCAACCCTAGCCTGGTACCATTCTATGGGGGAATTGGGGAAAAATAGGGATTATCTGGAGTGTTTTGTTGCTACCGGCACTGGTCTTCTGGGTCCCTAGGGGGTAGGCCCTACATCCTTGTGGGGATGCAGTACCTTGTAGCTCCCTGATGGCTTCAGGGGTGCTACACATGTACCTAGAAACACATGCACGCTACTGTCAGAAGTGCGTGGCTGTGGAGGTGATGTCAGACTCGTGCGCGTCTGCCATGACATCAGCTAACACGGCCTGCCGCTGCCTGAACATGAGCGTGCATGTACCTAGAAACACATGCATGCTCCTGTCAGACGTGTGCGTGGCTGTGCTGCGATGTCAGACTTGCGGGAGCCCCTTGCAAGTGTGACTGCGGCCTAAGAAAAAATTTAAATAAATAATTAAAAAAAATTAACCGACGTGCGGTTTCCAGCAAATTTTCATCCCCAGCCATGATAATGCTGGGTGCGGGCTGGTATATTCTTAGCCCGCAGCCATCCGGTATTGCCGCATCTATTAGATGTGACAATCCCGATGTGATACCGGCCCTTCCCGTTGGCCTGGAGCGGTGCCAATTGGTGAAATAAGGGGTTAATTTAATAGCAGCGCACAGCTGCTACTAAGCCCTAGGTTTGTGATGGCACAAGCATCTATCAGATACCTGCATCACACAAACCTATAAGTGAATGTAAATAATCACACAAACACAGAAAAATCCTTTATTTGGAATAAAGTACAAAACACACCCTCCTTTACCACTTTATTAAGCCCAAACACCCTGCAGCTCCGGTGTAATCCACATGAGGTCCCACGACGTTACATTCAGCTCTACTACATCTCAGAGCGAGCAGCCATACAGAAGACTGCCAGCTCTGAGTGTAGCTTATAACTGAGCCACAATGAGTGATGACCGTCACAGGCTTGGGGGTGTGTCAACCTGCAACCAATCACAGACGAGAGGACGGCCGGTAGGCGGGGAAAAGACGGAAAGCTGTGTGTATGCGATGGACAGTATAGCCGGAAGCAGTGTGCCACCATGGCACTGTCTGGGTAAGTATGAAACTCTCACTTATTTCTTCTTTTTGTTTATTTTTACTTTAATTGCCAAATCCAGATCATGCAGCCGGAATCCCGCGCCCGGGTCCAGCACCCAGAGAGCGTTGAAACTGCGTGGATCCGGACTTTTACAGTCCAGATCCGCTTAGCCCTAGTTATAATGTACATTGCATAGCACTTGTATATGTAATTACCAGACTATGTTTTAAGAGATAGTTAAGTGTTAGGACTAACCCGCAATAGGAGGGATTAGTTGATAGAGTAGAGTTGATAAGGCTATGTGCCCACGCTGCGGACTTTTCGTGGAATTTGCCGCAATTTTTTCATGGAAATTCAGCAGATTTTTCAAAAATCCACAGTACAGCGAGTCCCCAGCTATTTCTATGGCATTTTGGAACTGTTGTGCCCATGCTGCGTTTTTTTCCAGAAAAATCTGCAGCATGTCAATTACTCTTGCGGATTTTTCCACACGATCCCATACTTACCTGTCTTGATAGAAGACACTGGACTCACTTCCTCCAGTGCAGAGGAGCGCGGTGGAGCCAGGAGCAGGAAGCAGGAGGTGGGCAGGGCCTGCACGGGCTTCGGTAATGTGACAGCCAGAGCTAGTTCAGGCCCGCCCACCTTCTCCAGCAATGTGCAGAAAGACACGGCCGGAGAGAGTGAAGTGCTGCGTGATGGAGGTAAGTATGAACTCCTTTTTATAAGTGTAAACCAAAACAAATCCCTTTAAAATTGCTCTTTATTTCATAAATATTAAAAATTCCCAAGTGATTCACCCATACACATAATTATCATGGGGAATTTCTAAATATATACAACCAAGATAAAATAGCCGTATTTTAGGAAGATATATAGATTCAATTGATGGCAGAGGTCAGGATCTAGGATCTTACATTAAAGATACTCTTACCCTATTATACACACTATAGCTGACCCCTACCTACCAACGGAGGGTATGACGCACTAACTTGACTGGGCGCCCCCGTTCCTCGATGGCTATCCCTTAATTCCCCTGATAATTTGCCCTACCATATAAGGACAAATAATACTCTAAACTATGCGGTATATCAAACAATTTATGGTTGGACAGATGGAGCTTTAAATTTTATCTGAGAAAAGCTATGTTATGATTCAATATGCCAAAGGCTTTCCTCCTATGTTAATCAGTAATGTTCCATATAATCATAAATTCTTACATCTTATAAAGGCCTATAATGGCCAAACACATATAATCACCCGCATAGGATAGGCACAACATCCTGGAACAATGCCAGTATATCAACCACACATAAATAAATAACCTGATATCATTATTTACACAAGATTATTCACTTCCCTTTATGTAGTGCATCCGCACTGCCTCAACGCGTTTCTCCGCCCTTTAGTCCGGTTCATCAGGAGGCCAGGGAGAAAGGGAGTTGCAGTCATTCAGTGGTGATAAAAAGATCCTCTCTGGTAGTGGCTGCCGCCCATAAGGCGCCAGTTTAAATAGACCATGTCACCAGCAACAGGATACCAGGTAGCCAAACCCAAGGCAGACTTCTGTTTGACAGTAAGTACTTCCATCAGCTCAGGGGCACTGCGATGGAGAGCTCATGTGCTCCCTCTTACGCAAATTTGCTCCTGGGCTGGTGGGAGGAAACTGTCATTTTTAACATTCATATGCCCATGGTGGGTCCCCCTCATTGTGTATTGGGGTAGATTCATCGATGACGTGTTGGTCATCTGGAGGGGTACCCCACAAGAGTTTGAAGAGTTCATGAGATGTATCAATGTTAATAACATCAATCTAAGGTTCACCCATGAAATACATAAGTCACTTATTTCATTTTTGGATGTTGAAATTAGTGTTGAAATAAATGGGTCATTGTCAACTAAAACTTACAGAAAACCTACCTCCACGAATAGCTTGTTACGCTGGGACAGTTTCCATCCTACCTCCCTAAAAAAAGGCATACCCAAAGGTCAATACCTTCGAGTGAGGAGAAATTGCTCAAGTGATCAAGATTTCTTTGACCAATCAAGGGACCTTAGAAAACGTTTCAGAGAAAGGGGTTATCCTCATCAGGTACTTTGAGGTGCATTTCAACATGCTCTAGGCCAGGAACGTAGTTCGTTATGACAGGTAAACAACAGACAAAAGACCGATGGTGATTTAATAAGAATTATTGGTACATATGATGACCAATCAGAAAAAGTATTTCAAATTTTACGGAGACATTGGGGGATCCTAAGGGCAGATCCGGACCTTGTGGATGTCTTACCTCCTCGACCTATGGTCACTTTTAGAAAGGGGGGCTCTATTAGAGATCAGCTAGTGCACAGTCACTATAGCCGGCCTACACCTGCCGGTACGTGGTTGGATCGTAGACCTTTGAGCACATTTCGATGTGGCGGTTGCAAATACTGTGACTGGATTGTACAATCCAAGTCAGTCATTAGTGCAAGCACTGGACGTGAATACTATCTCAGAGACTTTGCAAACTGCAAAAGTGAGGGCCTGGTCTATATAGCAACATGCGACTGCCCTCTTGACTATGTGGGGAAAACCAGAAGGGAATTAGGAAGATGAATAGGGGAACATGTTGGTGACATCAAACATAAAAGAGAGACCCCTATAGCAAGACACGTCTGGGATTTCCACCAAGGCAATATAAGATCTATGCATTTTCGAGTTTTGGAAATGATTAGACCAAGCCCTAGAGGGGGTGACTGGGATAATAGAATTTTGAGGAAAGAATGCCAGTGGATCTTCCGGTTAAAGACCCAATCTCCGAATGGTCTAAATGAAAAATTGAATTATACACCGTTTATTTGAGGGGTCCCCCTGTTTTGGGGTCCATCAGAGTGTTGGACATCTAATCTCCAGTTAGAATAGCCAAATATGATACCCCGTAAATGGGGGTTAGATGACTCTGCATATAGCATGGAGTGGAATTATTTAGTGAATTTTCAGGTTGATCTGTTTGGATAGGTCCATGTCATCAGTAATCTGAATGGACATTATATATGAAATTATTCACAGGATGCCATATAGCCATATTGATTATTATTTTGAACTGATATTAAGGAATGTATTTCTGTGTGAAACTAATAGCTGCGTCCTTCGGGATGAGAGTAAATAAATATAAAAATGAAAATAAAAATAAATAGCGCTGTGTGATGTATGGGGACTACCTCATACTGGATCTAATCATCCAAAAATCTGGGGGTTGGAGAATTATGATGAATGATGATATGTTTGTTTTAAATATATATATATAAATATATCATTGGGCATTATGGAACATCTAAGTATATTATTAAATAGAGATTCATGGGAAGATTTTACCCCATATCTGGTTGCTGTAGAACATAGCGCTATGTATTGATATAATGAGAAGTGGATTCCGTTGGCATGGTGACCACGGTGAGCGTATGGACGCTGAACGCTTTAAAGATACAGCGTTTCCTGGAATCCATTACGCATGCGCGGTGAGGCAGCATGACGTTGTAATATAATGTTTTGGCGGTTGCTATGGCACCGCATCTGGATATGCACAGTATCCGTTTGGTCGGCACGATTGCAGAAGCCCGAGGGGATGTGATAACCGGATGGTTGATATGGTTACCGGGATATCGCTTCCGGACATGCGCAGTTTGACACTGCGCGCTCTAGTGACACAGAATTGTTATGACATGCGCAGTACACTCTAGCAGACAGAAGTCTGCCTTGGGTTTGGCTACCTGGTATCCTGTTGCTGGTGACATGGTCTATTTAAAACTGGCGCCTTATGGGCGGCAGCCACTACCAGAGAGGATCTTTTTATCACCACTGAATGACTGCAACTCCCTTTCTCCCAGGCCTCCTGATGAACCGGACTAAAGGGCGGAGAAACGCGCTGAGGCAGTTCAGAGTATTATTTGTCCTTATATGGTAGGGCAAATTATCAGGGGAATTAAGGGATAGCCGTCGAGGAACGGGGGCGCCCAGTCAAGTTAGGGCGTCATACCCTTCGTTGGTAGGTAGGGGTCAGCTATAATGTGTATAATAGGGTAAGAGTATCTTTAATGCAAGATCCTAGATCCTGACCTCTGCCATCAATTGAATCTATATATCTTCCTAAAATACGGCTATTCTATCTTGGTTGTATATATTTATAAATTCCCCATGATAATTATGTGCATGGGTGAATCACTTGGGAATTTTTAATATTTATGAAATAAAGAGCAATTTTAAAGGGATTCGTTTTGGTTTACACTTAAAATAATTTTGACTATCCCGGAACAATTTGAATAGTTAGCTGTAAGTACTCCCCCATCACTCCAGTACTTGTTCTGCATTGAGGATGCAGTGCCGAAGCCATGGTACTGTATCCTCAATGCAGAATGACCACAGCATATCCGCAGAACATTCCGTAATACAACCGCAGCATTGAAACAGACAAAGTTGTGCTGCGGTTCTCTGGGAGCTCCTGCGGAATGTCTTGAGGATATATCCGCAGGACACTTTCCCCGTGGGCACATAGCCTAAGAGACAATTCCTTCTTGAAGAGTTAGTGAAGATCTAGTGAGTGATATACAGTATACAGTGCTGGCCAAAAGTATTGGCACCCCTACAATTCTGTCAGATAATACTCAGTTTCTTCTTGAAAATGATTGTAATCACTAATTCTTTGGTATTATCATCTTCATTTAATTTGTCTTCAATGAAAAAAAAAATTGTCATAAAGCCAAATTGGATATAATTCCACACCAAACATAAAGAAGGGGCTGGACAAAAGTATTGGCACTGTTTGAAAAATCATGTGATGCTTCTCTAATTTGTGTCCTTGTGTGTACCACATTGAGCATGGAGAAAAGAAAGAAGACCAAAGAACTGTCTGAGGACTTGAGAATCCAAATTGTGAGGAAGCATGAGCAATCTCAAGGCTACAAGTCCATCTCCAAAGACCTGAAAGTTCCTGTGTCTACGGTGCGCAGTGTCATCAAGAAGTTTAAAGCCCATGGCACTGTGGCTAACCTCCCTAGATGTGGAAGGAAAAGAAAAATTGATGAGAGATTTCAACGCAAGACCGTGCGGATGGTGGATAAAGAACCTCAACTAACATCCAAACAAGTTTAAGCTGCCCTGCATTCTGAGGGTACAACAGTGTCAACCTGTAATATCCGTCGACATCTGAATGAATGAAAAGGGATTGTATGGTAGGATATCCAGGAAGACCCCACTTCTTACCCCAAGACATAAAAAAGCCAGGCTGGAGTTTGCCAAAACTTACCTGAGAAAGCCTAAAACGTTTTGGAAGAATGTCCTCTGGTCAGATGAGACAAAAGTAGAGCTTTTTGGCAAAAGCCATCAACATAGAGTTTACAGGAAAAAAAAAGAGGCATTCAAAGAAAAGAACACGGTCCCTACAGTCAAACATGGCGTAGGTTCCCTGATGTTTTGGGGCTGCTTTGCTTCCTCTGGCACTGGACTGCTTGACCGTGTGCATGGCATTATGAAGTCTGAAGACTACCAACAAATTTTGCAGCATAATGTAGGACCCAGTGTGAGAAAGCTGGGTCTTCCTCAGAGGTCATGAGTCTTCCAGCAGGACAATGACCCAAAACACACTTCAAAAAGCACTAGAAAATGGTTTGATAGAAAGCACTGGAGACTACTAAAGTGGCCAGCAATGAGTCCAGACCTGAATCCCTTAGAACACCTGTGGAGAGATCTCCAAATGGCGGTTTGGAGAAGGCACCCTTCAAATCTCAGGGACCTGGAGCAGTTTGCCAAAGAAGAATGGTCCAAAATTCCAGCAGAGCATTGTAAGAAACTCATTGATGGTTACCAGAAGCGGTTGTTCGCAGTTATTTTGGCTAAAGGTTGTGCAACCAAGTATTAGGCTAAGGGTGCCAATACTTTTGTCTGGCCCACTTTTGGAGTTTTGTGTGAAATGATCAATGATTTGATTTTTGTTTCATTCTCTTTTGTATTTTTTCATTGCAAGCAAAATAAATGAAGATAATAATACCAAAGAATTTGTGATTGCAAACATTTTCAGGAAGAAACTGAGTATTATCTGACAGAATTGCAGGGGTGCCAATACTTTTGGCCGGCACTGTATATATATATATATATATACATATATATATATATATATATATATATATATATATATGCATGGATGGTTTGTAGATTGACAAGGTTGCATACAGTGGGTGATTTATGGTGGAAAGCAAAGAAAGGAGATTTGAGTTGAGATAGCATGATTGTAACGCCCTTTCCAGTTTTCCCTCGCCAGGCAAGGATGCCATACCTCTCACCTTCCTGGCCGCACAGCAGTGGCTGTTACGTCCCCAGTCCATGCTACTGTCTCCCACATGATGTGTGTAGGCCTCCTGGGAATGCCCGTAGGGTGCGAGTACGCACTGACCCAGAAGTGCCTATCAGGTTGGCTGAGAGGCTTCAAGTATTTAAAGCACCGTCCCCTTAAGGGAGGTGCCTGGGCAACAAGTTAATTTGCTAGTTCTCAGATCTTCAGTGCTGCTGTTGCTGCTGCTGTTACTGATCTATATTCTGCTGCTTATCCATATTTGCATTTCAGGAAACTTCTAAGCTGCTACTGATACAACCATCCATGTCGGCCAGCTACCACGATATCTGCTGCAAGTATCAATGCCGCTGGCCTCCAATGATATGGTCTACCGCAAGTATCCTGATCAGCCACTTGTACCGCATCCATACATACATCCATACCTGCTGAATCCATAATAACGACTGCTGCTGTCCCTATCCTCAGAGACTGTATTGTATCCATGGCGCCAGCTCACAAGGTACTGCAGATTCCCTGGGGCTGCCCTCTGCCTGCCACTTACCAGTGTTTGCAGGGGCGCACCTACCATGAGGCGACCTGAGCCTTGGCCTTTGGTGGCGCCACCTGCTGGGAGAAGAAGGGCGGCAGCCAGGGTCTGTGCGGTGTATTTAACATGAACATGACAGTTACAACGCTGCTAGTGAAATCACTGGCCGCCGGCCAAAAGTGATGTACATAGTATAGACACTGACAGTCACAGACTGTGTGTGTCAGAGTTCAATGCAGCCGGCGGCCGATGAAAATGGGTGATGTACCTTTAATCCCTTCCCGACCTTTGACGTACCGTATGCGTCATGGCGGGTTTCCGTTCCTGCAGCGCTGATGACCAGGGTCACTGAAATGTCACCAGCACTGCAGCTACATGATGACCTGTAGTTGAGCCCAGGAGGGGTGGCCTTGCCCCCCCCCCTACCGTGGCTACGATCGCTCTGATTGGCTGTTCAATCAGAATGAGTTTTAATATTTCACCAATAAACTTGGTGAAATATTACAATCCAGCCATGGCTGATGATGCAATATCATCAGCCATTGGCTGGAGCAGGGTGACCTCTGTGTCTTCCCCCCCACCTCGATCTGATTGGAGCTAGCGTCCATGTGACGCTATCCCTGCAATTAGATGTGGAGGGGCGGTGTGACCGGTGGGGTCCCGCCCTCTTCAGCCTCATCCTGTGCATGGACGCTGAAGATCGAGGTCACCACTGGTCGCCACACTGTCACCGCGATCAGCCACCATCCGGTAATGTATTTTCTCCCCTCTGCTGTCTTCCGCTTCCCTCTGCTGTCTTCCGCTCTCCCCCATCGTCCAATTCCACCCCTCCACACCGACCTCTGCCGCCCCCTGTCGTCCGATTCCAACCCCCCACAACCTCCGCTCCCTCCCACCTGCCCTGTAATCACTCACTGCGCTGCTACTTTACCAAACAGCAGACGTAAGGTCCCTCCTCCTGCCACCAGCGATCGGGCCCCTGCTCCTGCCTCCAGCAATCGGGCCCCTGCTCCTGCCACCAGCGATCGGTCCCCTGCTCCTGCTGCCAGCGATCGGGCCCCTGCTCCTGCCGCCAGTGATCGGGCCCCTTGCCCCAGTGCTCACCATCACCCCTCCCCCCTTGCCCCAGTGCTCACCACCACGCCATCCTCCCTTGCCCCAGTGCTCATCACCACCCCCTCCTCCCTTGCCCCAGTGCTCACCACCACCCCCACCCCCGTTTCCCCAGTGCTCACCCCCACCCCCTCTGACAGCCCGCCGAAAGTTTCATTAAACACTCGCACACTATAATAAAGTTTATTGTTTTTTGTTTCCTTTTTGAACACGCACACAGAAAATATCCTGCTTGTCCCAGTCACAAAGGGTGTACTCAGCTAAAGAGGCATATGCCTCCGAAGCTGATAGTGAGGGAGAGGACCCCGCTTTTGTCTATTCCTCCCACTCTTGCTCCTCCACCAACCTGACATACACTAAATCACATACACCAACCTGACGTACACTACACCACACCAACTTGACATACACCATACCATATACACCAACCTGACGTAGTGTATGTTAGGTTGGTGTGGTGTGGTGTAGTGTATTCAGGTTGATGTGTGTGGTGTAGTAAACACCACACACACACCAACCTGACATAACTACACCACACCAACCTGACCATACAATATACCACACCACACACCAACCTAACATACACTACATACTCTCCATATGCGACATGGTGTCCCGCTAACAATTGGAGCTAATTTTCCATTCAAATTGTTAGCGGACACAATGTCGTGTATGGAGAGCCCCTGTGTACCTAAACATTGTAGCTCCCGCACAAGTGACCCCATTTGGAAACTAGACCCCCCCCCAAGGAACTTATATAGATGCATAGTGAGCACTTTCAACCCCCAGGTGCTTCACAAATTGATCCGTAAAAGTGAAAAAGTACTTTTTTTTCACAAAAAATTTCTTTTAGCCTCAATTTTTTCATTTTCACATGGGCAACAGGATAAAATGGATCCTAAAATTTGTTGGGCAATTTCTCCTGAGTACACAGATACCTCACACTGTTTGGGTGCACAGCAGGGCTCAGAAGGGAAGGAGTGCCGTTTCACTTTTTGAATGGAAATTTAGCTCCAAAAGTCAAATGGCACTCCTTCCCTTCCAAGCCCTGCTGTGCACCCAAACATTTGATTTCCACCACATTTGAGGTATCTGTGTACTCAGGAGAAATTCCACAATAACTTTTATGGTTTCCTGATACCCTCGTAAAAAAAAGCTACCTGGTTGAAATAACAATTTTGTGGTGATTTTTTTTTTTTTTTATTTTCACGGCTAAACATTATAAACATTTGTGAAGCCGCCAGGGGTTCAAAGTGGTCACTAAACATCTAGATAAATTCCAGAGGGGTCTAGTTTCCAAAATGGGGTCACTTGTGGGGGAGCTCCATTGTTTAGGCACCTCAGGGGCTCTCCAAACACAACAAGGCATCCACTAACGATTCCAGACAATTTTGCTTTCAAAAAGTCGAATGGCGCTCCTTGCCTTTCGAGCCCTGCCATGCGCCCAAACAATTGATTTCCACCACATATGAGATATCGGCGTACTTAGGAGAAATTGCACAATAACTTTTATGATACATTTGTTCCTGGTACCCTTGTGAAAATGCTACATTTTATGGCTAAAGTAACATTTTTGTGTAAAAAAAGTAAAATCTTCATTTTTTCCTTCCATATTGCTTAGGTTCCTGTGAAGCACCTAAAGGTTTAATAAGCTTCTTGGATGTGTTTATTTTCTGTCGCATAGGTTTCTCAAAGTCACTTCAAATGTGATGTGGTCCCTAAATTTTTTTTTGTAAATTTTGTTGGAAAAATGAGAACTACTACTACTTTCCACTACTTATACAGCACCTTAACAAGTGTAAAGGCTGATGTTTCAAATATATTCCTATTTAAATGTGTGTGTTTTATATAGTGCGTCAAGTTAGGCTAGTAAAGAGTAAATCAGATTTATTTCTACTGATTTTAAGAATTTACTAAAGGGGGGCGCCGTTTTGATGTTCGCCTCAGGTAGCAGAGAGGCTAGGTTCACCCCTGAGCGTGTGTACCTATTGCCACCCCTGGTGGTGGTAGTGAAGACTCGGCAGCTGGTCCAGTTCACTCCTCCAGGCAAGTTAATGGTACCATCAGACCAGTGGACCCACTAATCATGTGCTCGCCCCATGAGCATAACAGTGATCCTAAAGTGCTGATGGAGACACTGAGCATTAAAGAATGCTGAGGCTAGAGAATGGCCTCCATACAGAGTGCAGCCAGATAGAAGGGTCTGGAGAAATTAACTTTAGCCACTAGGCCCCAAGCCTGAAAGGTAGCGGGTCTGAACAGACTGAGACATGAGCAGAGTTGATTTTCCAGGGTGGTGTTGTCCTAAACGTCTGAGAGCACAAGGCTCTCCCTTACCCCCTCCTCTATGAAGAGAAGAGATGTGGATACTAAAGCATCTGTGAGCACAATGCTATACTTTGGCCAAAGTGATAGAATCCTCGACCACCTCCTCTAATAGCAAAATGGACATGCAGCCACTTGAAAGGAAGGTGACCATCACAATTTGGACTGTAGTGTTAGGCTACGTTGTGCTGGGACTCACAGGACCAGTAAGATCAGAAACAACCCAGTGAGAAATTATTGACTAGGACCAAAGCCTGAAAGGCAACGGGTCTGAATGGACTGGGAGTTGACTCTCCCGAGCAGACTCTCCCTAAGTGTCCGAGAGTGCAATGCTCTTATCTGGCACTACGGGTTATCCCTTACCCCCCTGCTCTACAAGGCGAAGAGGTACAGTATGTTTATGAAAGCATCTGGGAGCACAAGGCTAGACATCTAGCCATAGTGACAGAACCTCCAACTCCCTCCTCTATGAAGAGACTGGATGCGGAGCTGCTGGACGGGAAAATAACTAACAAATTGGACTGAATCATTAAGGTACCGCAACACATAACGAGATCGCTAGCAAGATCGCGGTTGAGTCACGGTTTCTGTGACGCAGTAGTGATCCCGTTAGCGATCTCGTTATGTGTGACATCTACCAGCAATCAGGCCCCTGCTGTGAGATCGCTAGTCGTTACAGAATGGTTCAGGCCATTTTCTTCAAAGGCAATGTCCTGCTGGGCAGAACACATCGCTGTGTTTGACACTGTGTGACAGGGTCACAGTGACTGCTGAGATCGTTATACAGGTCGCTACTGCGACCTGTATCGTTCATGCATCGTTGGTAAGGTCTGACTGTGTGACATCTCACCAGCGACCTCCCAGCGACTTACTAGCGATCCCTATCAGGTCGCATCGTTTACGGGATCGCTGGTAAGTCGTTGTGTATGACTGGGCCTTTAGGCTGGGTAGTGCTGGGACTCATAGGACAAGTGAAATCCGAAACAACTCAGCAGAACTGAGACTGTGTCTGACTATGGCTTGTATAATTGAAACATGCTGCAAGATATGTGCTTGCTATCTGGTGTGTAAAGTTGTTGATGAAGGTGAACCATTGAGTAAACTTCTATTGTATAAAATGAATTGGTGGTCTCCTTGTAGAGATGAGTCATCATCTGGTTCTGGCCAGTTGATGTCAGCATCAATATGCGGCCTGCACAGGTTGATGGCTCACACAACAGAACCAGCTCTTTCATATAGCGTGCTGCGACATCAGGAGTCAATCCATTGCCTATGACTACAGCCCCATGACACTCTACACTTGCTGTAGTAAGCAGGATCTTTGAAGACAGCAACCACAGCATGGTCAGAGATGGCGCTGGGCATAGGCTCTAAAATGCCAGACAGCGGCGCCACTCCAAAAGAGAACTCTGCCCATTGTGGGAATTAGAGAGATCGAAGGGCGCAATAATCTATCCAGCCCTCAAGAGCTATGCCCATCAGAGGAAGTGCCACACTTGGAAACGTCAACCCATGTTGACAAGTGTCGACGGGCGTCTGCCCCTGTTGGATGAAATGGAAGGAGCAGGTCAACTCGATGCAGGTTGACAGCGCAGAATGGGTGGAAACCTGGAGAAAACAGGATGGACAGCCAGAGGAGACCTCCACCCTGTACGAGGCGAAGCTTTGAGACTGGCTGTCAAAGGGTGGGTGGGATAGTGCCATTTTGTGAGCAAGTCAGGTGGAAAAACAGAGCTACAGGATGGTTGAGCAGGGCCTGTGTAGAAGAAGTGGGTGTTGGCAAATGCCCGGGAAGGCTCCAGACTAGAGTGAGTACAAGTGCAGCACCTGGTGGTCCTGATGGCAGAGTAGGTAAAACCATATCGCCTGAAGGAGAAGGTCACCCAGTCCTTTGGAGGCGGCCCTGAAGCTATGCCTCAACCCCACCTGGTACATGGCCCACAGAAGGGCTAAGCAGCTGGAGATGCAAGATGTAACAACTGCTGGTGGGTTCTCCATCAACCCAGTTGCTGGTCCCAACCCCAGTAGGAGTCCCAGTCAGTTCAGAGAATCCGACCCCTAGTGAGAACTTTGTCTCTGAAGAGTACCCCTTGTCAGCAGGGAGCAGTGGATCGTGGAAGTGATTTAGGACAAGAAGAGAAAGTAGTAGGTTCAGGCCCAGCTGGACAGCCCTAAGGGTGAAGAGCATGTTCAGCAAATGACCCAGTGGGTGGTCGTGTACTATGACCAAGGACAGGGCTTAGGGATACTTCTCACATAGCGAGATCGCTAGCGAGATCGCTGCTGAGTCACGTTTTTTGTGACGCAGCAGTGACCTCAATAGCGATCTCGCTGTGTGTGACACTGAACAGCGATCTGGCCCCTGCTGTGAAATCGCTGCTCGTTACACACAGTGCTGGTTCATTTTTTGGACGTTGCTCTCCCGCTGTGAAACACACATCGCTGTATTTGACAGCGAGAGAGCAACGATCTGAATGTGCAGGGAGCCGGCGTCTGGAAGTTGCGGATGCTGGTAACCAAGGTAAAAATCGGGTAAACAAGCGAAACGCTGTGCTTGGTTACCCGATATTTACCTTGGTTACTAGCGTCCGCCACTCTCAGGCTGCCAGTGCCGGCTCCCTGCTCCCTGCACGCGTAGCCAGAGTACACATCGGGTAACTAAGCAAAGCGGTTTGCTTATTTACCCGATGTGTACTCTGGCTACGAGTTCAGGGAGCCAGCGCTAAGCGGTGTGCGCTGGTAACCAAGGTAAATATCGAGTAACCAAGCTTGGTTACCTGATATTTACCTTAGTTACCAAGCGCAGCATCGCTTCCACGCGTTGCTGGTGGCTGGGGGCTGGTCACTGGTGAGATCTGCCTGATTGACAGCTCACCAGCAACCATGTAGTGACGCACCAGCGATCTTGACCAGGTCAGATCGCTGGTGGGATCGCTGGAGCGTCGCTAAAGTGTGACGGTACCCTTAGACTTCATAGTGGAGATGTCCTAGACTGTGTGTATGTGAACGCTGCCTCACTACATCGCGGGTCAAGTCTACTAGAGGGTGAGTGGGTCTAGTTCTTGAAAGAGAATGGGCCACTCTGGTAGTTCATGATAGTTGTCTCTCGGGTACAAGTGGAGATGGGACAATTGCCTGCTATTTCACCACCCCAATAAAAGGTGCCGATTAGAGATGAGCGAACCGGTCCCGGTTCGGCTCGAGGCGGTTCGCCGAACGGGGGGTCTGGCTCGAGTTCGGCTCGTCGAACGTTCGACGAACCGAACTCGAGCCCATAGGAAACAATGGCAGGCAATCACAAACACAGTAAAACACCTAGAAAACACCCTGAAAGGTGTCCAAAAGGTGACAAACAACTCACAACATAACACAAACACATGGGAAAGTGACAAGGACATATACTCATGTGAAAACAAAACAGCTGGACAAGGAAAAAGAGGGAGACACACAGATATATGAGTATATGCAAAGAAACATCGATTCCATTATTGTGCAACTTGAGCCCTGCTCATTTTAGGCTTCCAATCTGGATAAATTGCCTGAGCTCGCCACGTACGCCTTGAGGATCTTGTCGTGTCCTGCAGCCAGCGTTCTCTCGGAACCTGTCTTCAGTGCTGCTGGGGGTCTGCTGGCAGATAAGCACACGTGTCTGTCCACTGACAATGTGGACCTGGCTCTCAGAGGACTTTTCTTCCCCTGGGTCAGCCAGGGGAGGCGAAAGGCACGCGTATTTTTGAGAGTGCTTCATGCAAAGCATCTTTTTCTTTGTCAAAAGGGGGGCTCAACCGATGCCAGTCAAGTGGGGTGTGTGTGGCCCAGTTAGTGGCAACGAGGGAGACTGTGGTTGGAGTCCCCTCGCTGTGTCTCTAAAAGAACCAAGATGAACAAGTCATGGCTCTCAGAGGACTTTTCTTCCCCTGGGTCAGCCAGGGGACGGGAAAGGCACGCGTATTTTTGAGAGTGCTTCATGCAAAGCATCTTTTTCTTTGTCAAAAGGGGGGGTCAACCGATGCCAGTCAAGTGGGGTGTGTGTGGCCCAGTTAGTGGCAACGAGGGAGACTGTGGTTGGAGTCCCCTCGCTGTGTCTCTAAAAGAACCAAGATGAACAAGTCATGGCTCTCAGAGGACTTTTCTTCCCCTGGGTCAGCCAGGGGACGGGAAAGGCACGCGTATTTTTGAGAGTGCTTCATGCAAAGCATCTTTTTCTTTGTCAAAAGGGGGGGTCAACCGATGCCAGTCAAGTGGGGTGTGTGTGGCCCAGTTAGTGTCAACGAGGGAGACTGTGGTTGGAGTCCCCTCGCTGTGTCTCTAAAAGAACCAAGATGAACAAGTCATGGCTCTCAGAGGACTTTTCTTCCCCTGGGTCAGCCAGGGGACGGGAAAGGCACGCGTATTTTTGAGAGTGCTTCATGCAAAGCATCTTTTTCTTTTTCAAAAGGGGGCTCAACCGATGCCAGTCAAGTGGGGTGTGTGTGGCCCAGTTAGTGGCAACGAGGGAGACTGTGGTTGGAGTCCCCTCGCTGTGTCTCTAAAAGAACCAAGATGAACAAGTCATGGCTCTCAGAGGACTTTTCTTCCCCTGGGTCAGCCAGGGGACGGGAAAGGCACGTGTATTTTTGAGAGTGCTTCATGCAAAGCATCTTTTTCTTTTTCAAAAGGGGGCTCAACCGATGCCAGTCAAGTGGGGTGTGTGTGGCCCAGTTAGTGGCAACGAGGGAGACTGTGGTTGGAGTCCCCTCGCTGTGTCTCTAAAAGAACCAAGATGAACAAGTCATGGCTCTCAGAGGACTTTTCTTCCCCTGGGTCAGCCAGGGGACGGGAAAGGCACGCGTATTTTTGAGAGTGCTTCATGCAAAGCATCTTTTTCTTTGTCAAAAGGGGGGGTCAACCGATGCCAGTCAAGTGGGGTGTGTGTGGCCCAGTTAGTGGCAACGAGGGAGACTGTGGTTGGAGTCCCCTCGCTGTGTCTCTAAAAGAACCAAGATGAACAAGTCATGGCTCTCAGAGGACTTTTCTTCCCCTGGGTCAGCCAGGGGACGGGAAAGGCACGCGTATTTTTGAGAGTGCTTCATGCAAAGCATCTTTTTCTTTTTCAAAAGGGGGCTCAACCGATGCCAGTCAAGTGGGGTGTGTGTGGCCCAGTTAGTGGCAACGAGGGAGACTGTGGTTGGAGTCCCCTCGCTGTGTCTCTAAAAGAACCAAGATGAACAAGTCATGGCTCTCAGAGGACTTTTCTTCCCCTGGGTCAGCCAGGGGACGGGAAAGGCACGCGTATTTTTGAGAGTGCTTCATGCAAAGCATCTTTTTCTTTTTCAAAAGGGGGCTCAACCGATGCCAGTCAAGTGGGGTGTGTGTGGCCCAGTTAGTGGCAACGAGGGAGACTGTGGTTGGAGTCCCCTCGCTGTGTTTTACATGCTTTTAGAAGGGCATGAAATGGCTTGGAGGTTGACTTTCATCATATGCAAACTGTTGGCTACCAAAATGCTGCCTTTCCAACAACTGTGGTTATAGGCAATGAGGAACATACTGATGAAGATGAGACGCAGATACCCGATTGGGATGACAACTTAAATATTCGGTCAGGGCAAGAAGAAACTCGGTCTGAGGGGTAGGGGAGTGCAAACACAACAATTGATGATTAAGTTCTAGATCACACCTACTGTCAACCCACAGTCAGACACTCGAGGAGGTCAACAGAGGCGGTGGAGGAGGATGCAACCGACGTCGAAGTAACCTGGCGCCTTCCTGGACACAGTCGGAGCACTGGTAGCACGTCTACAACTGCATCCTCAGCCACCACTCTGCCTCTGAGCATTATTCGGGGTGGATCAACAGGTCGCATGGCCTCTAAGCCTTGCCTAGCCAGGTCCTTTTTTGACATAGAAAAAGATCGCCCAAATTATGTGATCTGTAAAATTTGTCATGGTTCTCTTAGTAGAGGTCAAAACCTCAGCAGTTTGACAACTTCTTCCATGAATCGTCACATGAATAAATATCATATGGCCCGATGGGAAGCTCACCGTGCTGCAATGCGGCCTAGCGGAGCGAACCATCCACCGCCTGCCCCTTCCAGTGCATCCGCGCGCTCGTCATCTTCTAGGACTGTGGGGACAGCTGTCACACCTGTTTTTCCACCCACAACTTCCACCACTGTAACCGCAACAGGCAGTTTGCTTGGTAGGTCGTCAGTTGGTTTGGAAGGGGAAACAAGTGAGTGTGTACAGCTCTCTCAGACATCGATAGCACCAACTTTGGATGAAGGCAACATCATGTCTCCGCCTGCACTTTCCTCACAAAGCTGCATTTTTCCAGGGACACCCGACTCAACACCGTCTACACACAGCAGCCAGATCTCTGTCCCTCAGATGTGGTCAAATAAAAGGCCACTTCCTGCGACCCATGACAAAGCGAAGAGGTTGACTCTATCCCTCTGTAAGCTGTTGACTACAGAAATGCTGCCTTTCCGCCTAGTGGACACACAGGATTTTAGAGACCTTATGTCTGTCGCTGTGCCCCAGTACCAGATGCCTAGTCGCCACTACTTCTCTAAGAAAGGTGTGCCCGCGCTACACCAGCATGTCGCACACAACATCACCGCTTCCTTGAGAAACTCTGTGTGTGAACGGGTGCATTTCACCACCGATACTTGGACCAGTAAGCATGGACAGGGACGTTACATGTCGCTGACTGGCCACTGGGTAACTATGGTGATAGATGGTGAAGGGTCTGCTGCACAAGTCTTGCCGTCCCCACGACTTGTGTGTCAATCCTCTGTCTGTCCAAGTTCCGCCACTGCTTCTGCATCCTCCACCTCATCTGGGTCCTCCACCTCCGCCCCAAGCCTGCCTGGTCAGGCCACCAGCGTTCTCACTGCGCAGAAGGAATCACGCACCCCTCATTACTATGCTGGTAGCAGAGCGCAACGGCATCAGGCGGTCTTTAGCTTGACATGTCTTTGAAATAGGAGTCACACAGCGACTGAGTTGTGGGCAGCTCTGGAGACTGATTTTGATAAATGGTTGTCTCCACTCAACCTGCAGCCTGGTAAGGCCGTGTGCGACAATGCTGCAAACCTGGGTGCGGCCCTTCGCCTGGGCAAGGTGACACACGTGCCTTGTATGGCTCACGTGTTTAACCTTGTTGTCCAGCAATTTTTAACACACTATCCCGGCCTAGATGGCCTTCTGACCAGGGCACGGAAATTGTCTGCAGTGCTCACTTCCGCCGTTCAACCGCCGCACCTGAGCGACTTGCATCGCTCCAGAAGTCTTTCGGCCTGCCGGTTCATCGCCTGAAATGCGATGTGGCGACACGCTGGAATTCAACTCTCCACATGTTACAGCGACTGTGGCAGCACCGGCGAGCCCTGGTGCAATACGTCATGATGTATAGCCTGGGCCAACGAGATGCAGAAGTGGGGCAGATCACCCTGATGGAGTGATCTCAGATCAAGGACCTATGCACCCTTCTGCACAGTTTCGACATGGCGACGAATATGTTTAGCGCTGACAATGCCATTATCAGCATGACGATTACAGTCATTTACATGCTGGAGCACACGCTAAACACTATTCGTAGTCAGGGGGTGGGACAACAGGAAGGGGAGGAACTACAGGAGGATTCATATGCGCAAGACACAACAACATCACCAAGGTCCAGACGTTCATCATCACCAACGCGGCAGGCATGGGACCATGGGGGACAGGGATCAACAAGGGCGCATGGTAGCAGGTGAGATGTTGAGGAAGGTGCAGGAGGACATGAAGATATGGAGGACGAACTGTCCATGGACATGGAAGACTCAGCAGATGAGGGGGACCTTGGTCAAATTTCAGTTGAAAGAGGTTGGGGGGAGATGACAGAGGAAGAAAGAACGGTTAGCACCTCTATGCCACAAACACAGCGTGGACTTGGTGCGCATGGCTGCGCAAGACACATGAGTGCCTTCTTGTTGCACTACCTCCAACATGACCCTCGTATTGTCAAAATTAGAAGTGATGATGACTACTGGCTTGCCACACTATTAGATCCCCGGGACAAGTCCAAATTTTGTGACATAATTCCACCCATAGAAAGGGACGCACGTATGCAGGAGTATCAGCAGAAGCTGTTACTCGATCTTAGCTCGGCTTTTCCACCAAACAACCGTGCAGGTGAAGGGAGTGATTCTCCCAGTTGTAACTTGACAAACATGGGACGGCCTCGTCATCTTCAACAGTCTACCCGTACCAGTAGGACCGTATCTGGTGCTGGTAACAGCAATTTTATGGAATCTTTTCATAATTTTTTTAGACCCTCCTTTGCAAGGCCACCAGAGACAACAAGTCTGACACATAGTCAACGGATGGAGAGGATGATACAGGAGTATCTCCAAATGAACATCGATGCAATGACTTTGCAAATGGAGCCTTGCTCCTTTTGTGCTTCAAATCTAGAAAAATGTCAAGAGCTCTCCAGTTACGCCTCGAAGATTTTGTCGTGTCCAGCTGCCAGCGTTGTCTCTGAACGTGTCTTCAGTGCTGCTGGGTGTGTGCTGACAGATAAGCGCACGCGTCTGTCCAGTGACAATGTGGACAGACTGACGTTCATCAAAATGAACAAGTCATGGATCCAGAAGGAATTTACTACCCCTGTGTCATCCTGGGGAGAGTAAATGCTTGTGGATTTGGAATGTGCTTGATGCAAATCAAAACATCCTGTTTGCAACTAGGGCACAAGTGCTGCCACTGATAAGGTGTCTGTGTGGGGCCCAATTTTTGGAAAAAAAGGGAGACTCCGCTTGGAGTAACCCTTGCTTGCTGTGTTTTTTAAAAATGATACAAGATGAACAGATCTGAAGGCAAGATGAAGCCAACATCATGTCTCCGCCTGCACTTTTCTCACAAACCTGCATTTTTCCAGGGACACCCTACTCAACACCGTCTACAGACAGCAGCCAGATCTCTGTCCCTCAGATGTGGTCAAATAAAAGGCCACTTACTGCGACCCATGACAAAGCTAAGTGGTTGACTCTATCCCTCTGTAAGCTGTTGGCTACCGAAATGCTGCCTTTACGCGTAGTGGACACACAGGATTTTACAGACCTTATGTCTGTCGCTGTGCCCCAGTACCAGATGCCCAATCACCACTGCTTCTCCAAGAAAAGCATGCCCGCGCTACACCGGCATGTCGCACACAACATCACCACTTCCTTGAGAAAATCTGTGTGCGACAGGGTGCATTTCAACACAGATACTTGGACCAGTAAGCATAGACAGGGTCATTACATGTCACTGACTGGGCACTGGCAAACTATGGTGAGAGATGGAGAAGGGTCTGCTGTACAAGTCTTGCCGTCCCCACGAGTTGTTTCAATCCTTGTTCTGTATGTAGAAGTTAATACACTGCTTCTGCCTCTTCAACCTCGTGTGGGTCCTCTACCTTTGCGCAAACCCTGTGTGGTCAGGCCACCCTTCCTTGCAACTGCGCACAAGGACTACCACACACCTCCTTACTATGCTGGCAGCAGAGCTCAATGCCATCAGGCGGTCAAAGTTTTACTTTGAAATGTATGGGAAATGTGAGTCACACCGCTATTACAGAGAATAGTAGTCAGGCAGGGTCAAAACATTAATTGAGGAACAGGAACAGAATGGGACGGCCAGGACTTAATCAGAAAACAAGCAGAGGTGAAATGCGTATCGGCCAACAAGGTACATAAACAGCAAGCAGGAAAAGTAGTCAGGTAACAAGCACACAAAATCATAAAACTGAACTGGGGGTAAAATTAACCAGAGGTTCATAGCTATGTCTGGCAGTGGTCTGCAGACAGGATGGGCATAAAAAAGGGTGTGGTGTCTTCCCATTGGTTGTAGCTGAATGATGGTATTTCATCTGTGAGATACCCACCAGCTACATTCAGCCAGAGATTCTGCATCTGTCAAGGTAATGCAGCCCAGTGGGTGAGCATAACCTGCGTCCACCTGCGCCGCTGGCATCGACTACTCTCCCATCATCAGCACTATTCATGAAAGGAACACGTTGTCACCTGGCGACCGGAGTACAAATTGACGGAGCGGACTCCGTTGGTGACTTAACAGCCGTGTGCGGCAATGATGCAAACCTGGCTGCGGGCCATCCTCAGGGCAATGTGACACACGTGCCTTTTATGGCTCACGTGTTGATCCGAATTCTCCAGCAATTTTTAAAACACCATCACGGCCTACATGGCCTTGTGCAGCGGGCACGCTCGCTATGTGCTCACTTCCATCGTGCGCACACAGCAGCTCAACAACTTTCATCACTCCGGAAGTCTTAGGGTCTGGCAGTTAAACGCCGGAAATGCGATGTTCCGACACGCAGGAATTGGAATCTGCACATGTTGCAGCGTGTGTGGCAGCACCGCAGAGCCCTGCTGAAATACGGTAAGACATATAGCCTGGGATAAGTTGATCCAGAGGTGGTGCAGATCACGCTGCTGGAGTGGTGTCAGATCAAGGACCTATGCACCCTGCTACACAGTTTTGAAATGTCGACGAAGATGTTTAGCACTGGCAATGTCATTCTCAGCGTGACAATTCTGGTCATCTACATGATGGAGCACACTGTAATTATTATTCGGAGTCAGGTGTTGGGACAAGAGGAAGGGGAGGAAGTACAGGAGGAGTCATATGCGGAAGGGATAACAAGATCTACGAGGTCCAGATGGTCAGCGGCACCTATGCGGCAGTCATGGTGAGGGAGAGGGATTAACAAGGGCGCATAGTATCAGCAAAAAGTGTTGATGAAAGTGCAGGAGCCCATGAAGAAATGGAGGACGAACTGGCGATGGGCATGGAAGACTCAGCAGATGAGTGAGAGCTTGCTCACATTTCGGTTGTGCGAGGTTGTGGGTAGAGGGCAGAGGAAGGATGCACGATTCTCACCTCTCTGCCACCAACACACCAAGGACTTGGTCCTCCTGGATGCACAAGACACATGAGCGCCTTCTTGCTGCACTACCTACATGACCCTCGGATTGTATGAATTTGAAGTAATCCTGAATACTGGGTTGCCACACTGTTAGATCCCCGGTACAAGACAAAATTTGGCGAACTAATTCCTGCCATAGAAATAGACGCACGTATACAGGAGTATCTGCAGAATGTGGTACGCAATCTTAGATCTACTTTTCCACTAAACACCAGTGCTGCACAGAGTGAATCTCAACACTTTGTCATGGATAGGAGGAAATGGTCTTTTACTTGTCCACATCGGAGGGACCGAGGGATGGCTGCTGTGCTGAGATGGCGTTGAGTACGGTGTCCCTGCACAGTTGCACTTTTGGTCATATCCCAAAATGAGTTGAAAAAGGACAGATGCTGTTGGAAAGGGGAACAGGTGTGTTGGAAAGGGGAAAAAAATTTTGGTCCGTGGATTTGGTGGTTAAACAACTGTAACATTTGCTGAAGAAACAACATCTGTTACAGTGGGACTGGCAGATTTGGATAAAGTGGTATATAATCTGTGACCGCTATATAACAAAAATTAATAAGAAAAGAAAGAGAAAGGTATATATCACCTTCAGCAGTCAGTGTCCACCGTGCTCCCAGTTGGAAAAGGAGAGGTTGGCAACTTGAAGGTTTGGTGGAGGATACAGAGCTGTGTGGCTATGAAACTAATAGTAGCCTGAACCGAGTTAGACGCCATTCGGATCTGGAGACTGTGAGCCCTGTTAGCGTCACAGGGTCCACATGCCCACCCAGCCCAGGAACTCCCTGTTAACAACACAGGGGCCATTGAGTACGCTGACCGTGTGCGTAGGGGCCACACCTGTGGACAGCAGGCGCATCAGCAGCAGCAGGCCTGTTAATGCCACTGGGCTGCACAAGCAGGACTGTTAGGACAGGAGCTGGTCTTAACCGTTCTGCGTTACCAACTGTGGTGGTGGCCTGCATCCACCACCCTATCCCTGCCTACCTCTGGCCTAAAGCCGCAATGGGTTCAACACATGGAGGTGTGCTCTTTCGGAGCATAATAGAAGACTGCGCACCTCCTTGTTGGCTCCAGCCCCTTTTATAACCTGGGTCCGCCCCAAACCAGGGTGAACCACAATGCACCTCCTGGAGACAAAAGCAGAGTGACACGTCATGAGTGGCATAACTAGCGTCCTATTTGGAAACGCAACTTCAATGATGACCTCATGGCTGCCATGACCCAAACACCTCACCAGTCATCGTCTGACCATCAATAATGCGGTGACAAGTCATAGGTGTGGGCCTCTGCAAGCCATTTGGGAGGACACCTGATGCCCTGTGGTCTATATGGGACCCCCACATCAGGGCCAGGGCCAAAGAGTTCATTACCGGACCTAGTCTCTGATGCAGGAAGTGCCTGAGCATGCTCAGTAGCATGAAATACAGTCTCTGAAAAAAGACTATCAGCTTTAGCATGGTGTCTAGGCACAAAACAGGACTTAGACCCGGCACAGAATGCAAGCACCTGTGCAAAGAGGCTTTTCACACTTAGTGTGGGAGCATGCGCTGTATCCCGAAATGAAGACTTAGCGTCAGGAATGGCACAGTCAGGGTGAGCATACTCACTAGGCGAAACACTGTAATTATGCTGCAGCTGGGGTACATCGGCACACGCATGCGCACTAGCTGCCTCTCCACACTTAGACGTGGAGGGGAAATTTGTCTTGGAGATGCTGTCTATGAACAGAAGGAAAAGCTAAAGGAAGCCTGACTTTCTATCCCTCCGAATTATGAAATGCAGCAATGAATTCCATGAGTTTGCTATAACATTAGCGTAGCTAAATGTGCATGAGGGTGTGATGTAGAGGTGCTAGAAATAGCTTGTCACCAGTGGGGCACTAATGGAATACAACAGCCAGTTCTATGATGCCACAAAATGGCAGTATTTTGTGCTATCATTATAGCTTATTAAAAACAGAGCACGAGGTTGTCATGCAGAGGTGCTGCACATAGATTTGCAGTAGTGTGAATAGACAAAAGTACAATAGCCACGTTTAGGATACAACTAGGTACAGTGAGTGTTTGCTAGTATAATGGCTGAGTTTAAAAAAGTTTGAGTGTGCAATGCAGGCAGACGTGCTGCAAATAACGTTCCAATACTGTGAATTGACAAAAGTACAATAGCCACGTTTAGGATACAACTAGGTACACTGAGTGTTTGCTAGTATAATGGCTGAGTTTAAAAAAGTTAGAGTGTGCAATGCAGGCAGACGTGCTGCAAATAACGTTCCAATACTGTGAATAGACAAAAGTACAATAGCCACGTTTAGGATACAACTAGGTACACTGAGTGTTTGCTACTATAAATGGCTGAGTTTAAAAAAGTTTGAGTGTGCAATGCAGGCAGACGTGCTGCAAATAACGTTCCAATACTGTGAATTGACAAAAGTACAATAGCCACGTTTAGGATACAACTAGGTACAGTGAGTGTTTGCTAGTATAATGGCTGAGTTTAAAAAAGTTAGAGTGTGCAATGCAGGCAGACGTGCTGCAAATATCGTTCCAATACTGTGAATAGACAAAAGTAAAATAGCCACGTTTAGGATACAACTAGGTACACTGAGTGTTTGCTAGTATAATGGCTGAGTTTAAAAAAGTTAGAGTGTGCAATGCAGGCAGACGTGCTGCAAATAACGTTCCAATACTGTGAATAGACAAAAGTACAATAGCCACGTTTAGGATACAACTAGGTACACTGAGTGTTTGCTACTATAAATGGCTGAGTTTAAAAAAGTTTGAGTGTGCAATGCAGGCAGACGTGCTGCAAATAACGTTCCAATACTGTGAATTGACAAAAGTACAATAGCCACGTTTAGGATACAACTAGGTACACTGAGTGTTTGCTACTATAAATGGCTGAGTTTAAAAAAGTTTGAGTGTGCAATGCAGGCAGACGTGCTGCAAATAACGTTCCAATACTGTGAATTGACAAAAGTACAATAGCCACGTTTAGGATACAACTAGGTACACTGAGTGTTTGCTAGTATAATGGCTGAGTTTAAAAAAGTTAGAGTGTGCAATGCAGGCAGACGTGCTGCAAATATCGTTCCAATACTGTGAATAGACAAAAGTACAATAGCCACGTTTAGGATACAACTAGGTACACTGAGTGTTTGCTACTATAAATGGCTGAGTTTAAAAAAGTTTGAGTGTGCAATGCAGGCAGACGTGCTGCAAATAACGTTCCAATACTGTGAATTGACAAAAGTACAATAGCCACGTTTAGGATACAACTAGGTACACTGAGTGTTTGCTAGTATAATGGCTGAGTTTAAAAAAGTTAGAGTGTGCAATGCAGGCAGACGTGCTGCAAATAACGTTCCAATACTGTGAATAGACAAAAGTACAATAGCCACGTTTAGGATACAACTAGGTACACTGAGTGTTTGCTACTATAAATGGCTGAGTTTAAAAAAGTTTGAGTGTGCAATGCAGGCAGACGTGCTGCAAATAACGTTCCAATACTGTGAATTGACAAAAGTACAATAGCCACGTTTAGGATACAACTAGGTACAGTGAGTGTTTGCTAGTATAATGGCTGAGTTTAAAAAAGTTTGAGTGTGCAATGCAGGCAGACGTGCTGCAAATAACGTTCCAATACTGTGAATTGACAAAAGTACAATAGCCACGTTTAGGATACAACTAGGTACAGTGAGTGTTTGCTAGTATAATGGCTGAGTTTAAAAAAGTTTGAGTGTGCAATGCAGGCAGACGTGCTGCAAATAACGTTCCAATACTGTGAATTGACAAAAGTACAATAGCCACGTTTAGGATACAACTAGGTACAGTGAGTGTTTGCTAGTATAATGGCTGAGTTTAAAAAAGTTAGAGTGTGCAATGCAGGCAGACGTGCTGCAAATATCGTTCCAATACTGTGAATAGACAAAAGTAAAATAGCCACGTTTAGGATACAACTAGGTACACTGAGTGTTTGCTAGTATAATGGCTGAGTTTAAAAAAGTTAGAGTGTGCAATGCAGGCAGACGTGCTGCAAATAACGTTCCAATACTGTGAATAGACAAAAGTACAATAGCCACGTTTAGGATACAACTAGGTACACTGAGTGTTTGCTACTATAAATGGCTGAGTTTAAAAAAGTTTGAGTGTGCAATGCAGGCAGACGTGCTGCAAATAACGTTCCAATACTGTGAATTGACAAAAGTACAATAGCCACGTTTAGGATACAACTAGGTACACTGAGTGTTTGCTACTATAAATGGCTGAGTTTAAAAAAGTTAGAGTGTGCAATGCAGGCAGACGTGCTGCAAATATCGTTCCAATACTGTGAATAGACAAAAGTACAATAGCCACGTTTAGGATACAACTAGGTACACTGAGTGTTTGCTAGTATAATGGCTTAGTAACAATGAGTTGTAGTGTGCAATGCAGGCAGACGTGCTCTGCAAATGTCTTTGCACTAGTGGGACTATAGCAAAGTCCAATAGCCACGTTTAGGATGCCACTAGGTACACTGAGTGTTTGCTAGTAAAATTGCTTAGTTTAAAAAAGTTGGAGTGTGCAATGCAGGCAGATGTGCTCTGCTAATATCTTTGCACTAGTGGGACTATAGCAAAGTCCAATAGCCACGTATAGGATGCCACTAGGTACACTGAGTGTTTGCTAGTATAATGGCTTAGTTAAAATGAGTTTGAGTGTGCAATGCAGGCAGACGCGCTATGCAAATGTCTTTGCACTAGTGGGACTATAGCAAAGTCCAATAGCCACGTATAGGATGCCACTAGGTACACTGAGTGTTTGCTAGTATAATGGCTTGGTTTTAATGAGTTGGAGTGTGCAATGCAGGCAGACGCGCTCTGCAAATGTCTTTGCACTAGTGGGACTATAGCAAAGTCCAATAGCCACGTATAGGATGCCACTAGGTACACTGAGTGTTTGCTAGTATAATGGCTTGGTTAGAATGAGTTGTAGTGTGCAATGCAGGCAGATGTGCTCTGCTAATGTCTTTGCACTAGTGGGACTATAGCAAAGTCCAATAGCCACGTATAGGATGCCACTAGGTACACTGAGTGTTTGCTAGTATAATGGCTTAGTTAAAATGAGTTTGAGTGTGCAATGCAGGCAGACGCGCTATGCAAATGTCTTTGCACTAGTGGGACTATAGCAAAGTCCAATAGCCACGTATAGGATGCCACTAGGTACACTGAGTGTTTGCTAGTATAATGGCTTGGTTAGAATGAGTTGTAGTGTGCAATGCAGGCAGATGTGCTCTGCTAATGTCTTTGCACTAGTGGGACTATAGCAAAGTCCAATAGCCACGTATAGGATGCCACTAGGTACACTGAGTGTTTGCTAGTATAATGGCTTAGTTAAAATGAGTTTGAGTGTGCAATGCCGGCAGACGCGCTATGCAAATGTCTTTGCACTAGTGGGACTATAGCAAAGTCCAATAGCCACGTATAGGATGCCACTAGGTACACTGAGTGTTTGCTAGTATAATGGCTTGGTTTTAATGAGTTGGAGTGTGCAATGCAGGCAGACGCGCTCTGCAAATGTCTTTGCACTAGTGGGACTATAGCAAAGTCCAATAGCCACGTATAGGATGCCACTAGGTACACTGAGTGTTTGCTAGTATAATGGCTTGGTTAGAATGAGTTGTAGTGTGCAATGCAGGCAGACGCGCTCTGCAAATGTCTTTGCACTAGTGGGACTATAGCAAAGTCCAATAGCCACGTATAGGATGCCACTAGGTACACTGAGTGTTTGCTAGTATAATGGCTTGGTTAGAATGAGTTGTAGTGTGCAATGCAGGCAGACGCGCTCTGCAAATGTCTTTGCAGTAGTGGGACTATAGCAAAGTCCAATAGCCACGTATAGGATGCCACTAGGTACACTGAGTGTTTGCTAGTATAATGGCTTAGTTATCAGTTGGAGTGTGCAGAGGACAAGAGGGTACAGTGGCAGGATTGTGGTGCTCTGGGTAGAGGAATGGAAGCCTGCCTTTCTATTCCCTCCTAATGGTGAAATGCAGGTAGGAAATCCCTGACCTGGGCTACACAGACGCTGTTGCTGTTTGCAGGACCTGTCACCTATGGCTCTCTGACCCTGCCGGTTGGAGCCCTTAAAAGGACTGCTATAAAGTGCTCTCCCTAAGCTGTCTAACGCTGTGTATGCAGCGCATACAGCTGTATCGGCTATAGGACTCAGGAAGACGGAGCTGCGACAGTGATGTCTGACACCAAAGACGCAGAAGGCAGATAATGGCGTCCGTGAAGAAAATGTCCGGTTTTATAATGCAGGGACATGTGACATGCAGATCCTATCACACATGCCGTTGCTTCTCTGGCTCAAAGTCCACTTAGCTGTGTGTGTGTCTGGGATTGGCTGACATGCTGGCCCGCCCCACAAGACGCGCGCGCTTAGGGAAGGAAGACAAGAAAAAAAAAAAAAAAAAATGGCGATCGCCATTATAGAAACAGCAGTGATCTGAAGGCGCTGTTCACGCACACTATACACTGAAATGTGATAATAGTTTGATTCACAGAGTGACTTACACTATTACAGCAGAAACCAAGCTATGATTTAGCTGTTTTTTGGCTGCTAGAACCGTTCTCGAACGTTTCTAGAACTACCGAGCTTTTGCAAAAAGCTCGAGTTCTAGTTCGATCTAGAACATGCCCCAAAATCACTCGAGCCGCGAACTGGAGAACCACGAACCACGAACCGCGCTCAACTCTAGTGCCGATTTCCAGAGTCGAGACACCCCAAAACTTAGAGGCCCATGTAAGAAGAAGCAGTGGGAAGACCATCTTAACCCTCTAAAAACCCTCGAAGGAAAAAAGATCCCGGACTGCAAGAAGTAGCAGCCAACCCAGCTGTGGTCTATGTGACTCAGGCTGCTGACTCAGGAATGGGCCAAGGAAACCTTGGTCTGAAGTCAATAGGCTGCAATCTGGAGGGTGAAAGGATTAGTTTGTGCTGGTTGCACTTGTAAGTTGGAAACATTTAAAGTCCTTGGAAGGCTGCGGGTTTAGGATAACATGTCTGGAACTCCCATGTTATTGGCCACAGATGGCCAAATTTTACCCCTCCCCTGTTTTTTTGCGCAGTTTGCGAATTCCCCTGCTGGATTTGGGTGACTTTGAGGGGTTAGTAGATTGTGTAAAAGATGGTGTCACACTAGGTTTGGGAAGTACCAAGCGAGAGGGAGAGGAAGGGAAACCCTGTGTCTAGGGAGAGGGAAGATGGTGACCCCTGACCAAATCTACTGCTGCTCCCTGTTGTCCCTTGTTACTACCCTAGATAGGTTGAGCACTTATGCGCCAAGCCAGATACCTGACCCTAGGTATCCCTAGGGCTGGGCCCTACATAGGGAACGTATGGGATGAGCTCTTTGTCAACTCCACTAAATAACCATAGAAGACACAAGGGGAACACAAAGGGGAAAAATCATGAACTACTTTCAGCAACGATATCACCAAGGAGGACAAACCACCTGATCGCAACCTATGCTTGAAGGAACTGAAAATATCACCAGTACAGTTGCAAGGAAGGAAGGGGTATTTAAATACCAAGGGAATACTAATAGTCAACAGCTGGGTGGAAAGGGAGCTCCTGCTGGGTCCAAAAGGGAGAGATGAATCCAACAGAACAACTACCTATACCAATGAATACTGACAGTAGAAACAATGGAAAGTCAGGGAGCATTCTACACAGCCAGACATTGTGACCTTCTACAACTAGAAACCACATGACTGTCTGTCACAAACCCGTGACAGATGGTTCCTTCTGTAAAAGTTAGTGAATATCTAGTGAGTAATTGATATAGACTGATAGTCTGTAAGTCGTGAAGTTCACATACAGTGGGTGATTTTTGGTGAAAAACGAAGAAAGGAAACTGGAGTCAAGATAGTTTGATCTTTAAGTACAGATCAAGGCATTGAACACTAAAGAATGCTGGTGCTAGAGACCGGCCTCGATACAGAGTGGCCCCATCTAGAAGTGTCTGGAGAATGGGACTTTAAGAACTAGGCCCAAAGCCTGAAAAGCAAAAGGTCTGAATAGACTGGGAGTTGACTTTTCCGGGCAGAGTCTCCCCAAGCGTCTGAGAGAAGAAGGCTCTTATCTAGCCCTACTGGTTATCCCTTACCCCCTGCTCTACAAGGAGAAGAGGTGTGTTTATGAAAGCATCTGGGATCACAAGGCTAAACATCTGGCCATAGTGACAGAACCTTCGACCCCCTTCTCTAAGAGGAGACTGGACATTAAGCCACTGGACAGGAAGGTGACTGTCACAAATTGGACTGAAGCATTAGGCTGCGTAGTGCTGGGACTCGCAGGACCAGTGAAATCCGAAACAACCCAGCAGAAATGAGACTGTGTTTGAATATGCCAAGTATAATTGAAACATACTGGAAAATATGTTCCTGCTATCTGGTATATAAAGTTGTTTCAGAAGGTGAACCACTGAATTATTTACTGCTGGGTAACATGAATTGATGGTCTTCTTGTGGAAATGAGTCACCATCCGATCCTGGACAGCCAACGTCAGTGGCAATATGTGACTCACACGGATTCACAGCCCACACGACACAAGCCACACACCCAGCTAGGATCACCTTTTTCATGTAGTGTACTGGGGTGTCCGGAGTCAATCCCTCATCTACGAATATTGCAGTTTGCCCTGTATCGCAATACATGTCAAGTCCTTGTGTCTGTTGGTCAACTTAAACGACACATAAGTCCAAATATATTTTTGCAACTATAAGGGAAGCCAAATTCAAATATTTGCCCAACTCGCATAATATCATATGTTTTTGAAGACGCTATACTGTATAAAGCAAGCAGAGTAGATAAAGCCCCATTGATTTTTTTTTTTCTGGCAATAAGAAACTGCTCTAACTTTTCCATACACCGCCTTTATAGATGAAGGTTCCCATTTACTATTTCTGAACAATGGCCCTCATTGTATTTCACAAGTACAGGAAAATAGCTCAAAATATACAACATCACTGTAAATGACCCAATTGTATAAATGGAAATCAACCAAAATTTAAATGATTGATTTCTTCTGTCAACTTTAATAAGTTTAACTTTTGACACCAAAGAAAGAATCTTTTTATTATGCACTAATTTTGATCTCATCCTCTTTGATTTTAAGGAGGCCTTGGAAAAGATGTAAGTAAGGGTCCCGGCTTGCTTACTTGCAGCAATGCAATTCACGAAGCAAAACATAAAAATTCACTTTAATGCCGAACGTCATATGTAAAATTTCTCATATGAACTGCTTTTAATATACACAAACAGGACTTTATAGAATGAATAAGTGTTAAATGGGGTAAAAAGGTTATATTTGACCAAACGTATCATTAACAGTGTAAAAAGAACTGATGAAAAAAAAAATCAGGACGCAAAAGAAAAACTTAACACCTACTGTACATAAAATATGATGTTTCAGCCACACGACATAAATGCCTTGAATTTTTCAAATGCTTCCCTACTGTCAGATATATACTGTAAATCACTATTACAATTTGCTAGAGGGTGTCTAGAATAAAGCATTGCTGTCATATCATCTGGTCAGCCAAAATAATTGCCTTGATTTTGTGTATCTTGTAGCTATTCAATAGGAAAGATAACCGCATTTAAAGTGAAACAGACATTTATCCCATCTGTTCTAATCCAGTTTGAATAAATTCTGATAAAACACATACTGTAAAGCCCTTATTAGATGGAACAAAAATTGCGAGGAAAATCGCAATATGCTTCAAAACAGAGCAATATTCACAGTGGGTAATAGCTGCTAGAGATCGTAATATGGTTCGATTCTCGCAAAACCAGATCTTTCAACTTATCGCTTGTCGGCATAAAAATTTCACCATGTAATAAATTGCTACCACCTCGTCATACAGGCTTTCATGAACAACTAGCGACTTTCCAGCGACAGTGATCTTTCGAATGAACACTTGCTTGTATAATAATGAGGTCGTACGCACAATAGTGTCGCGATAACTATTTGCTCGTCAGTCACTATCATTTAAAAAATTTCTTGTCTATTAAGGTCTTAAAGGGGGTTTTCCCACGAACAACATTCATTTTTTAGTTGATTTTAATCAATAGATCTTGGAATAATAATAATTTATACAATTGGATGTATTGAAAAAAAAATGTTCCTGTTCTGAGATAATCTTATATATGTGTTCCTGCTGTGTACTATGTAATGGCCGTGTCTGACCATCCACGGACATGGTCTGATCATAACACAACTCCTGGGCCAGGGAGGAAGTAATAAAGTATACATACATTACAGCACGGGATCGTAAATTATTCTTTCTATGAGGTAAAATATTTTTAAAACAGACTGGGAAATAAAAAGAATCAGATTCGATCCCATGCTGTAATGTCTGTTTTCTCTCTTTTGCTTCCTCCCTGGCCAATGATCTGTGGTATGATCAGATCATTTCCCTGTACGGTCAGACACAGTCATTACACAGTACATAGCAGGGACACATATATAAGATTATCTCAGCACAGGAATATTTTATTAAACAAATCCAATTGTGCAACTTATTAATATTATAACATCTATTGATTAAAATCAACTTTGATATTAACTTTGTTTGAGAGAAAACCCTTTTAATTGAGAGTCATATAAAACAATATTCAGATATTCAGATTTCTTTAGCCAGATCTTTCAGCATTAGATTCTTCAATATACCATACAGTATCATCATCTCCATGATCTATTTTCCCTGCAGCTTCTCGTTTCCAGTCATTGGGGCAGTGCAAGGAGTAGTTACAGTAACCACTCACTACACAATGAGCTTTGCTGAAAGTACTCCCCAGAACTTTGATTGACAACCTGCTCTGCATGTATATGCACAGGGTATGTGTGCAGGGCATGCTGTTGTGGCGCCCCTGACCTGGTCAGGCACCACTGAGTACTGCACCCATGCTGGGGGCAGTAAAACACAGGTAATCCAGAAGGCTGACCAGGGTGTGGTTACACAGGCGCATAGTAAACAGGTCTCCCACATGGACCTTTGAAGGGACCCCTGGGGAATCCAGGAGGGGGCGTCCACTCAAGGGGTGTGGTAGAGAGCCTGGTTGCTAAGTTGCGGAGGCAGGCACAAAGGGGAGAACAGGCAGAAGCAACTTCCCTGGGTGACCCCGTAGGACTGCAAGTTTGGGTCACCCCAAAAACACAAGGGCTAGGAAGGCAAGTCAGTAGCCACCCTCACAAGTCAGCCTGTAGGAATTCCTGGTTCAAACTGGTTATCACGGCTTCGCCCGGGTTACTCACCCCCTGCCATCTGACGTGAGTAAAAACCCCGAAAGACATTCTGGTTGTGCGTGTGAGTCATTCTGCGACCTGTGGTTCCACACACCTATACCGGGCCCTGGGGCCAGCCTCACTCTCAGGAGGCCACTACATCTAACTGCATTCAACATCATCCCCGAGCGTCCCCTAATCTGCAGTGGCGGTCGCCCTGACCGCAATACCGAGAGTGGCGTCACGAATCCTATAGAAGTCAACCTACCTGTGACCAGAAGAGATCCCCAAAACGTGAAGCTCCTGAAGTCCCTGAGGCGACCTTCACCTGAAGGTAATGGGACTTGGCAGCGGGCGACACACTGTCAATCAATGTACAAGGGCATGATTAGCGTGTGCTCACAGTATAATTTGCGGTGACTATAATTGTTCCCTGCGCCACCTTTATGACTGGAATTAATCTCCAGAAATGTAGCCTAAGGTTTATGTCCCACATTCAAATTTTGGTAAGTTTTTGATTTTTTGGTTACATAAAAAATGCAGCGTCTTACAGTTGAATGGGATTTATAAAAATCTCATGTCCACTGTGCATTTTAATTTTTTTTTATGTTGTGTAAACTGACCTTCTGTGCATGATTTGAAATATGCAACATGTTAATTTCTCTTGTGGATACGATGAGCTTTATGTGCAGAATTTCCCCATAGACTTGCATTACTTGCTGAAAATCCGTAAGTACAAAGCGCATATGCCATTT
Source organism: Anomaloglossus baeobatrachus (assembly GCF_048569485.1). Lineage (NCBI taxonomy): Eukaryota > Metazoa > Chordata > Amphibia > Anura > Aromobatidae > Anomaloglossus > Anomaloglossus baeobatrachus. The sequence continues at coordinate 635,025,749 of NC_134354.1, forward strand.
TAGTGTGTTTCCGATGCACAAGTAATCCACACATGACTGTATCAGTAAAGTCTTCTGAAAGGCATATACAAGGAAGCATCAAAAACAAAAAAAAATCTTTATTTAAAACATGACAAAAAGGAGAAAAAAACGCAATAGAAATACATGTTAAAGAACACACTCAAAGACTCAATGATAAAAACACAGGTAACCTAATTTAGCAGAAATGCTGCAAAAAATCTACAAAATCAAAAACACCCCAAATGCTCATCATGGGAAGCCTTACATGCCTTTTCAGCAAAATGTTTTTATTACGTTTTAAGCCACAAAATATAGTAAATCCTTGCAGAAGAAGGGAAACTTACATTTGACTTATTGCATAGCATAAAATAAAAGTCCTTTATAAGCTAGTATAGGTATATTAAGTCTTTACAAACATAATGTATATTAATTAAATTAATATTAACATTTTCTCAAAACATGAATATGCTATGCTGAGACTATATTGATGTAGGCGTAAAAGTAGGTGTATGGTATTACTTAAAACAAAAGATAAGTTAGAAAGAAAGAAAAAGAAGAGTGAAAATAGAAGAAAAAAAAAGGAGGAGGCAGGAAGGTAAGTTAGGGATGGATTATTCGATATAACCAGTTACACCCACTCAATGGGCAAAGAAATAGGAGTGACTAAGAGAGCCATGATGTGAAAAAGGGGCCTTCCTTAATTGAAGTCTCGTATTGGCTGTAATGATCATGTGCCATAAGAGGCTGCATATGTTCTGGGAATAACGGTTTGAGTAGCAGTGAGAAAGAATCTGAGGCGATAGAGTCAGATGAATACCTGTCACTAGGAAATATAAGCAATTTCATATATTACATGCCAAAATGGTTGCAAAAGGTGGCAGGAGCACCAAACATGGATCAAAGTGCCAACCCCAACCCCACATCTCCAGCACAGGTGGGAGATTCTTGGAAAGATTCTATGTAGAAGCTCAGGACATCTGTACCATCTTTTTACCTGGGCAAATAGATTATTGACATCTTGTGAGTTAAAGTAAATATCTTGAGGCAATCCGACTCTGACAAAGTAATTTGAATACCCAGAGATGTCATCTGAGAGGGGATCAGTGAGGATATTGTACAATTGAGAAATTAGATGAGCAAGCGGAGAGGTTCGGAGGAGGGATTCAAATGAAGTAGAAAAAAATCGAAGAAAAACCCTGTGGAAACATTGTTCAAAGAAAAGCTCTTAATTGCACATACTCTAGCCAAGACAGAGACATCCCCATACAGGCCTCCTGTAAGGCAGTAAAAAAGGGAAATTTGGAGAAAATTAGCCATCACCCACTCAAATCTGATCCTATACAAGAAGCGCCAACCTAGAAAGAAATCCCTCCTCAAAGTAGGGGGAAAAGCTGGATTATCAAAGAGGGGGCTCATGAGGCCTGGTCTGTAGGAAAGATTTAACCTTTAACCGCATTTGTCTCAGAATGTTAGAAGAGACAGGGTCAAGAGTAAGAACTCAGAGTTAGGGAGTTTAGCATGGATGGGGATCCAAGTCAGAGAATTTAAGGGTATGGGGAATGATCTTTTTCAACTTCAACCCATTACTTATTGATTTAATTATATCTCCAGTCTATGATTCTTGAGAGGAGAACTCCTTGGTAATAATGTTCAATGTTAGCCATTCCTGCACCCCCCCCCCTTGATTTAGGCCTGGTCAGAATGTTAAACTTAATCCGTGGTATAACTGGTCACTAAACAAATTTAAGAGCTTTTTGGACATTTCTGAAGAAGTATTTAAGGACATGTATTGGTATTGTTTGGAAAAAGGTAGAGGAAATGAGGTAGCATATCCATTTTTTATTGCATTTATTTTACCAAACCAAGATAGCTGAGAGCTATTTCAGGTCTGTAAAAGCTCATTGGAGTAACGTGGTGTAGTTAGAGGACAATATACAGTATCTGATATAATACCTGAGACCTGGATACTCAGATATTTAAGCGATTTTGGTTGCCATATAAAAGGGAAGGAGGATTGGAGGCTAATAACAAGAGCGAAGGAGAAATGTTAAGAGCTTCTGATTTTGTATAGTTCACTTTAAAATTTGAAACTGCGCCAAAATGTCAGAAATTTTTAACTAAGACTGGAAAAGAAATGTTAGGAATGGATTTGTCAGATACAGAAGTAAATCATCTGTGTAAATAGCTAGCTTAAAGCGTTTCTCACCTATCCGAGGAACGGTGATGTCAGGAGAGTTACGAAATGCAATTGCTAGGTGCTTTATCACAATAACATATAGTAGAGGAGGCAGGGGACACACAGTCTTGTCCCATTGGCACTTTTGAAGGGTGAAGAGAGGACACAATGAATGCATATACAAGTTGTGGGGTTATGATAGAATGAGAAGATTCTTCCCATCATGCAATCTTTAATGCTTAGTTGGTTCAAGGCTGAAGGGAGAAAGGTCCATTTGACTCGAACCAATGCTTTTTTTCTCGTTGATTGAGTAGTCAAGCAGGCGTTTTGACCCTATACATATCAGATGTGAGGAGAAGGGTTTTATTAGTGTTATCACTAACACTAATCACTAATATCACTAGTGTTATGCCTCTCTATGTTGAACAAACCCTACTTCATCAGTATAGATAGATAAGGGGACCCAAGCAAATACCTATAACTTTAGCAAAAACTTTAACATCTACATTAATTAAGGAAATGGGGCAGTAATTAGAACACATTGTTGCATCTTTCCACAGCTAAGAATAACTGAGATAGTGTAAGACAACATTTGAGGGATAAATGGGCAATTTTGAGATATAGTATTGAAAGCCTTAGTCATGAATGGACATAATTCTGAACTAGTTTAAAAAAATTAGTAGGAAAGCCAACTTACATCCTATTAAAGCAATTTACCTGCAAGTTCACCCTATATCTGCAAGTAAAAGCTTTTATGGACATTACAGAATCCCTTTTACTACTGCGATCATTGCTGCAGTGGTCACATGTTGTCCACACTGATAAGAAAAGGTGAGAACACCAGTGAGGAAAAATGCCAGGGAACGGAGGAGTGGTGAGGTATAAAAAGGTTAGAATTACAGAAGTTTGGGATCTGTGTGTTCAGCCGAACTTTAAAGTTCTATTCTGGACCCGAGCTTGAACCAGACCTCATTGGAAGTCACTGATTGGGCATTTCAGCTCTCTGCCCACATACAGTCAGCCATAAACAGAGCACTTTTGGTGGTGGGATTGTGGGGTTCTTGCATTTTTTGTACACGCGACATTCAATAACGCTGATTTTACCCCCAGTGCGAGCCATTCAAACACTGCAAGCGGCTCACAGAAGGCCGAGCACCGAGTGTACCCGAGCACAGTGATGCCCCTTCAAGTGGTTTGCATATGTAAAGCGCCTGAACTTGAGCACTGATTTTTATTGTAAGGTCTGTATTCATTACGAGCACCAAACTTTAAAGTTCAGAGCGCCATGGAACCCATAGGGTGTAGGGGCGACATGACAGTCTGGAGGGTAGGGAGTTGATAGGGTTAAACGGTGATGGTTAGTATAGGAATGAGGAAAAAGAAGGTGATTGGTTAGGGGGTGGAGTGTGGAGGTAGGACAGGGGGGAGCTTCATGGTGTATATAATAGGACGTGGGGGTCAGTTACCTCCTCTTGCACTTCCTGGATGACAGCTTGGGGAACCTCCATCATGATGTCCAGCCTGATGGATCCGGACATCGCAGATCTGGTCAGCATGATGGTGCAGGGTGCCCAGGCAGCGCAGTCTCGCATTCAGACTGCCTGGGTGTCTCCTCGGCACCATCCCCTCTCCCCCCTTCCTTTCTGAGCTGCCGTGCTGGTGTTGTTTCAGACCCAGCTGGTGGTCTTTTGGGAGTGGTGGAGGTGAGGCGGCAGACGTGAGAGCCCCCCTCCATGGGGACCCTCCACGGCAGGGCGGGCAGCAATAGCCTGCTGCGCCCGCTTACGCTGCCGGGAGGAATCTCCTGCAGGGCCGCGGTGGCCGAAAAAGGGGGTGTGTCCAGCCCGGAGGCCTACTTCCAGCTTGTGGCCTTGGGCTGGATTTGGCAGCGATGCGGCGGTGGAGGAGGCTATTCTGACACCCCTCCCCCGGGGTCGGCGGGGGAGGCTGCTGACTGCAGAGACACCCGTGCCTGGAGCATGGGGTTTGGAGGACTGGGTACAGCAAACAGCGATGAGGAGGTGAGACAGGAGGCATGCTGCCTCTCATGGAGCGGGCACTGGGTCGGCGGTGTGGCTCCCGGCAGTGGCGGTTTCCCCCAGGAGGGGGGGTAGCCCAGCATTGTGGAGGCTGATCGGCCCAAGCAGGGCATGGGGATGCGGTGCTCCTGGCTCAGGGGCGAACCCGGCATTGTGGAGGCTGATCGGCCCAAACAGGGCATGAGGATGCGGTGCTCCTGGCTCAGGGGCGAACCCAGCATTGTGGAGGTGGATCGGCTCAAACAGGGCATGAGGATGCGCTGCTCCTGGCTCAGGGGTGAACCCAGCGGGCATCGGGGGCTGCAGCTTGAAGGGCACAGATGTCCTGGGAATAACGACGGACGATCGGCGAAAAAGGACGGTGGCGGCTGCTCTGGGGGCATCCTCAAGGGGTAGCCGGGTGCGATAATTAATTTAAGTATTTAACCTTTTGTAGTGGTGGGGATAATCGCTGTAGTGTAGCAGTTACTAGCGATAGGTATAGCAGCTGGGGGGTTGGAGCATGTGGTTAATTTTTAGGTCGCTGGGTAACGTGTTCCCCGGGGGGTTTGGTTCATGTCATGGAGGCCGAGGCAGAGTTATGGATGGGGTGGTGTCATGGCGGTATAGCCATGAGGGTGCAGGTGGCGTCAGGTCCGGTGGTCACAGTTTCAGGATGTAGGATGCAATTCTTTTTAGGTCATTTAGGCTAGGTTACGGGTGCTGATGATTGGTCACGCTCAAGCAGGGGAGATGTAGCATTTATTTGAAGGTTCGCTGGTCTGGTTTTATTGAGAGTCTTTTCCTGCATGGTAGTTCATATTGGATGGATTCTGATGGGCAAGGTAAATGGGCAAGGGGGTCCCGCGGTACGGAGTGTGCGGGGAGTTTTCAGGGGATTTTTGTGTGTGATGAGTGTGAGGGCGGGGCTCCGTTATAGCGTAAGGGTTGCTGTGGATAAGTGAAGAAAGGAGAGCGGAAATGTGGGAGATGGTGAGGCGTTGGTTGTTGTAATGGTTTTTGTGGGTTTGAAAGCACATTTTGGGTGTGGCTTGTTTGGTACGGTTTTGGGTATTGTTAGTTCAAGGGTAGCTGGATGGATTGTGTTGGTGGATGGTAGCCTAGTGGCTAATTCGTGGTTAGTTAGCTTATTATCCCATTATGGCGTTTGGTGCTGGGGGGAATTAGAGTCCGGCGGGCCTGAATTGGTGTAACTGTAGGTGGTGGGCAGCTTTGGGCGGTTGCTGGTGAACTCGGTAATCAGCACTGGTAGGCTGCGGATGGAACAAATGCGTTGCTCGTACACCCGTGATTATGGGGGCTATGCAAGTTAGGGTTGGACTTCTGGATCGGGTCCTGGTCGGGCAGGGAGTGTAATACGTGTGGCTTACGGCCTTCTAGTATTATGGTGGGTTTTGTGTGGTTGGGTAAAGGCATATTTGGACGGGCGGAGTCCTAATTTATGTTCACATACGATAAAAAAAAAATGGAAAATGCGTGGCCCGGAGGTAGGTATGTGGCTCTTGGTAAGAGTTTGATTAGTGAGTTGGGGTGCTCCGGTCTAAGGCGGAAGGGTATTTGATTTGAAGTGTGCAGTTGTGCACCACGAGAAAAAGTGGCGCACATTACGGTGGTTGGCTTGGAGTGGGTACTACGGTATGGCACAATTTTAATCATGGGATGTAATATAAGGGCTCAAATGGGGTTTTGTGTGACAAGGTTTCATTTAAGAACACTATGCCTGGACTTGGTGTTTGGAATATTTGTGTCTCCTGATGCCCATAGTTGCATATGGAGTCAATCAGGCTAGTGGTGTGGGGGGGGGCAATTTTTTACGGTGTGATTTGTGCGGGCAATTGCTTCGGCATCTTTGCCTCAGTACTAGGTGCAGGGCGAGAGTTGTGATTGCGTTTTGTTTTTGTGGCTGTATTAACTTGGTGGCCATGGTTCCGTTAGGCTGGTTGGGCTTCATGGACAGTTAACGGGGCCCGAATTCAGATGACGGTTGTCCGATAGTGTGGTGGTTGAGTACGTGGGAAGGTATTGGAACTTTTCTGGGTAAGACGGACTGAGCCTTTGTTGTTTTCAGAAGGTTTTGATGACGGAATATGTCGGTCAGGGGAGACCGGTAGTGATTTATTGCTATGGGGGAGCGGTATGTCAAATGCATGTGTTAGTGAGTCTGGGGGAAGGCCAAGGGCAGCTTTTTCCCTCACTTCTTGGTTAGGTTGCAAGGACGACTTTAAGGGAGATTGGGAGGTTATGGATCGCAGTTACTGCCAAGGGGGGTCATTTTAACCGTTTCCCGGAGGGGAACTGGGTTTAGGGTATGAAGTGACCCAGTCAAGTAGGCTGTGTGAGTGTGATCCTGTTTGTAATATCTCCACCCCAGTTGCGGTTGAATTCAGCTGGAGACAGGAGGAGGGGCATGGTGACGGTATAGTAGTTATTTGGTCAGTAATGGGGAGACCGATGGGACGGTCAGTATTGCAGTTAATTGGTTTAACTGATGGTGTGGAAAGGAATGAGGTGGATTCCTGAACGTTGTTTTGGGAGCTGAGTCGTGGTGTCAAGGGTGTTTGGTATGAGGTGGTGGCCTAGTTATGGAGTGGTCATGGTGTCGTGGCCTGTATTGAAGGGCGATTAAAAGTAAATAAATAAATAAATAACTTGGGATACGGGTAGCTTCAAAGAGCTTTAATGTGGCATGTGCGGTCACCAAGATGCTGGGAGTGCGGTGTAGTAAGGTGAGCTGGTAACGTTGGCTGGTGCATATATGGGATGCTCAGAGTTTAAGTGATGGATGGAAGGGTTTAATGGTTGGTTTGGCTTCCAAGTTGGAGGAGCAAGCGTTGGGTGTGTGCAAGGTGCAAGGTGTCACGTGGCCTGTCCTGTGGCGGGGGTAGGTCTGGTCCAGAGGGCAGTTTAACGGATAATGTTATTTGATTGGAGAGTCACTTGTAGGATATAGTGGCTCCGGTTACAAGGATCTTGCAGGCATGGGTCCTGCAAAGTGGGGGTATTGATCCGTAGGTGATTCATACCTCATCTCCGGCCCGGTGTATGTTGTGGCCAGGGATCATGTTTTAGTGGTGGAAGCTGGTTTCTGGACCTGGCCTACCCAGGGTTACGTATTGTATTACGTACTGTATTATTATTATTATGGTATTACCTATTGTTAAATGTTGGGGACGCCCGTTGGACGGCGCCCCCTTGTATTAGTGTGTAAACAATAGGCAATAAAGGGCTGCTGTGGCCAATTTCTACCAAGTCACAAGCAGTGTCCGTGTATTATTGGTACTGGGTAAGGGTAATTGGGAATAATATAGGAATCAACGACCGGAAAATCCCTCCTGGAATGTCATGGTTCTTTCATCTCTAGTTAGAATGTGTCATTTCTTTAGCACACTGGGCCCATACATTATGTTAAAGTATGGAAAACCCCTTTAATATTATATATCTTTTGAATATTCTAGCACACTTTTCCAGACTTGGGATTGGATGAAAAATTGTATAACATTTGTTGCTAAATTTCACCTAACAAATTATCCTTTTGGTTGGAATAATCTCTTTTCATCATCTTTAGTCTAATGTGTAGGCCACCTTTAATCATGCTAAGTGATTATATCTACTTCATTACTGTTAGGGCTCGTGCAGATGAACCAGATTTTTGGTTCAAGTACCGTCCATCAAAAAATCTTGGACCAATTTTATTGAAAGAGACAGTGCAGCATGCATGATTTGTCTTGGAGAATCGGATGCAACTCGGCCATTCAAGTTTATGGGTCCATGAAAAAATTTGCATTGCACTCAGAAGACATCTGAGTGCTGTCCAATTTTCATGAACTAATATAATGAAAATAGTGGAAAAACCTTTTTTTGTTTTTATTCACCATCATCGAGAAAAACGGACCTCACTCTGGTCAGAGTCTAAGTAGCATATTTAGACCTTTTTCTTTGATGGATATATGGTTGTGTTAACCCAGCTTATTAGTATAACTTTGGATATAATAGTGGCAACTTTTATTATCTAACTATGAAAGTAGTAAATATAATAATAAATGATATAAGGATGATTGTGGGGTTTCAGTACCCGACACCCCATAATGAAAGATCCAGACAACCCTTTTAACTACTTGATGTTATATTTACAGGTGATTTTCAAGCAAAATACCTTTTTACATGTTAAGACGTAAACTCCATGCTTACGTCTGAGGGAGATGCTGCCTTGCAAGGTTGCTAGTAGAAACTTGTATTGCTATGAAGAGTCAGCTCTCCTAGATGTGAGTATGATGCCAAGAGCTGCAGGCTAGTAAGAAAATAATAAAATTCCTGCAGAAGTTTACATCTTTATTCATTTTTTTATACACTCATTGCTATTTTTGAAAGAGAAGGTGACTGGGATGTAATTACACCATGTAAAATCTGTGTATCATTCTGTTGAGGATAAAGAATTGAGTATTCAAAAATCCTTAATTCAGCCATTTCATAGACTCAGTTATATAGTTCAGTAGATGTGAACTAACACACATATTTGTGAATGCTTTTGTTTCTTACTAACACGTATATATGTATATTGCATATTCAGTGTATTTTCCTTAGATACAGTATATGTAACTTAAAGATGGCTGCTATTTCCTGTCTACACCCGAGATGATAAACAAAAGAAATTCCTGGAGCCTGGAATGACCAATCAGGAAGAGACTATGCAGATCTCTCTACGTCATGAAGCCCCGACCTACGATATTTGATTGGACTGTATTTTGTCCACGCCCTTCACTTGTGAAGAGCTGTGAAAAGTTTTAAACAATAAAGATCACTTGGCCAGTGCGAGTCATGGAGATAGATGTAACTGACTCGTAGTCCATTATTTAGTCTCGAAGTGCACTCATGACATTTTAATTAGAAACAGCAGCCAGATCCCGAGAGATCCTTTGAGTCTCATCATCATCGTCATTTTGAACCTTGACAATTCCACTATGTTAATTACAGAGGACTAAAGGTGGCTTTACACACTGCAACATCGCAAACGACATCGCTGTAACGTCACCGGTTTTGTGACGTAATAGCGACCTCCCCAGCGACATTGCAGTGTGTGAAACACATCAGCGACCTGGCCCCTGCTGTGAAGTTGCTGATCGCTACAAATCGTTCAGGACCATTCTTTGGTCCTTTGTTTCCCGTTGTGCAGCATGATCGCTAGAAAGTCTCAGTGTGTAAAGGGGACTTTACAGCGACTTCGTTAGCGACTTCCCTTTCAAAAAGCTGCTTTACAATGTCCCCAATGACAAGCTAGGTTGTTCTGCAGGTCCGGATCGCTGTTGCGTCGTTGGCCAGGTCTGCCTGTTTGACAGCTCACCAGCGACTCACCAGAGACTTTGTAGCGATCCCGGCCAGGTTGGAATCGCTGGTGGGATCGCTAGAAAGTCTCAGTGTGTAAAGGGGCCTTAAGTCAACATGCTGTCTAGCACTTCTTGGGTAAATCTTGGAGGATGGGAATTCATTAGACCTATTATCTACCCCAAATATACACATACACAAGACCTGCTGCTATCTCATCACCAAATGGAGGTCACTAGGAAAACAAACAAGTGTAATGAAGATATAAAGAAATGACAGTCACAGTATACAAACCTGAGATGCCACAAGAAGTTATCAATGTAAACGCCTATGTCTGTAATTTGACAGTCACACCTCAGCTATTTCTGCTTGTGCACTGACTGCTTTATGTGACCCTACCCTAAAGAGAAGATGATTTAGGCTTATTGCTACTCAACTTTGGCTATTAGGTGTCACAGCTATGTCACAGCCCAATACAAGTCAATGGGGTCACAGAAGAAATAAATTGGTCCACACTGAACCAAAAAAATTTGAAAAAAATACTTTATGAACTCCTTCACCCCCCAGACTATTTTCACCTTCCTGTTGGATGATGTGCGGGTCAGTCTATTTGATATATTTGTAGTGCATTTCTTTCTGACTGAGCACTCCGTCCTATAACCAGGCTGTGTCCACCTTCCTTTATAGCTGTATCCTCTCTGCCCAGACATGTAGGTTTTTAACCCCGATAGAATATAAGAAGCATTTTAAGTTAGAGTCTCATATTATAAAAGATCACCTTGTCGTTGGTTACCCTGCTCACATTCATTGGCCAATACATAAGCTAAGTATCTCTTTTTTTTAAATATTCCCATAGCAGTAATACGATACCAGAGTTCCGTTATTCACTGTAAGCATTTTAGAGTGCAGCTGTATGTATTTTTGTATTCACCTTCCTGACCAGGCCAATTTTTCAATTCTGACCAGTGACACTTCATGATGTAATTACTCTAGAGCACTTCAACAGATCCCAGTGATTCTGAGACTGTTTTTTCGTGACATATTGTACTTCATGATAGTGGTAAATTTAGGATGATATTTTTGCGTTTATTTGTGAAAATATTGGAAATCGGGCTGAAATTTAGAAAATGTCACAATTTTCAAACGTTGAATTTTTATGATCTTAAACCAAAGAATTATGTCACACAAAATAGTGTTAATAAATAACATTTCACACATGTCTACTTTACATATTCACCATTTTTTTAATTTTTCCCACAAAATTTACAAAACCATTTTTTTAGGGATCACATCACATCTGAAGTGACTCTGAAAGGCCTAGGTGACAGAAAATACCCAAAAGTGACACAACACTATTCTAAAAACTGCACCCATCAAATTGCTCACAACCATAGCCAAGAAGTTTATTAACCCTTTAGTTGCTTCACAAAAACTAAAGCAATGTGGAAGGAAAAAATGAAAATTGTATTCTTTTCCCAGAAAAAATGTTACTTTACCCCTAAATTTTGCATTTTTACAAGGGTAACAAGAGAAAATGCATCATACAATTTGTTGTGCAATTTTGCCTGAGTACACCAATACCCCATGTGTGGTGGAAATCTACTGTTTATGCGCACAGCAGGGCTCAGAAGAGAACTAGTGACACTTGAATTTTGGAGCACAAAATTGTCTGAAATAGCTCACACCATGTCACATTTGGAGAGTCCCTGATGTGCCTGTGGACCTCCCCGATTTTGGAGACTAGATCCCTCAAGGAATTTCTTTAGATGTTTGGTAGGCACCTTGAACCACCAAATGCTGCACAGAATTTATAACGTTGAGCAGTAAAAATGAAAAACTACATTTTTACAACAAAAATGTTGCTTTAACCCCAAATCTTTTATTTTCAAAAGGGTAACAGGAGAAAATGCACAAGACAGTTTATTGTGCAATTTTTCCTGAGTATGCTGATACTCAATATGTGATGGATATTTACTCTTTGTGCGCACGGCAAGGCTCCGAAGGGAGGAGCTCTATTTGACTTTTTAAACAGAAAATTGTCTGGAATCGTTAGTGGATGCCATATCACATTTGGAGAACTCCTGATGTGCCTAAACAGTGGAGCTCCCACAAAAGTGACCCCATTTTAGAAACTAGACCCCTCAAGGAATTTATCTAGATGTTTGGTGAGCACCTGGAACCCCCAGGTGCTTTGCAGAATTTTATAACGTTGAGCCGTGAAAATGAAAAAAATACATTTTTGCCACAAAAAAAGTTGCTTTAATGCCAAATCTTTCATTTTTACTAGGGTAACAAAAGAATTACATCATGCAATTTGTTCTGCAATTTCTCCTGAGTATGAAAATACCCCATATATGGTTAAAAGCTACTTTTGAGGCACAGTACAAAGTAAGGAACGGAAGAAGTGTGAAATTTTAAGACTTCATTGGAATGGTTTGCAGGTGCCATGTCATATTGGCAGAATCCTTGATGTGCCAGAACAGCAGGAACCCCCCCAACCCCCACAAGTGACCCATTTTACAAACTGCACCTCTCATTGAATTCATCTAGGGAAGCCGTGAGCATATTGACACTAAAGGTGTGCCACTAAATTTTATACTATTGGTGGAGAAGAAAAAATAATTACATTTTTATCAATAAAATGTTGTTTTAGCCCCAGATTTCTAACTTTTTTCAAGGAGAATAGGTAAAAAAGGCTTCATAATATTGTATGTTACAAAATTTCTCCTGAATGTGGCAGTACCCATTATTTGAATGTACAGTACTGTTTGACCGCAAGGCAGAGCTAGGGAGGGGAGGAGAGCCGTTTGATTTTTGGAGCACAGATTTTCCTAGAATATTTTGTGGGCTCCATTTGCAGAGCTCCTAAATGGTGGAACAGCAGAAACCCCTTGAGTGACGAAATTTTGCAAATTACAACCTTTTGGGTGTTCATCTTCGAGGGCCTTTTCAATGTACTCTCTTGAAAACACTCGGAGTCAAACGCAGTGAGTAATGCAGAATTAAAAATTGCAAATAAGCCCTTGTTTTGCCCAGTACATTGTAGTGCCCGTACATTGTGCCCAGCTTCTTCTTCTTGAAACCTGCACTCAGTAAATTAAGCGGCCTCTCCTTACTATAATGATGCCAAACACATGAACGTTAACTGTGATTTAGACACTCCAGAAGGGAGGGGGGCATTTTGGATTTAGGAGCAAAATTTTACTGGACTTCTTTTCTGAGGGGGTATGGCGTAGCGTTTTTCCAGAGCCTCTGTGCTATCAGTAACATGGAAGCCCTCAATATTTCCATTAACAGACAAAGGGTCTGAGAAGGGACTTGTGATTTTGTCGGTTGAGTTGAATGCTATTTGGTGGCAATTTGCCGTACAGAACATTTTGGGTCAGTTCACATACTGTATATTCTGTGCTCTATGCTGAGCATTTCCATCTAGGTTCCATGTACTTCTCCAACATATGTGATTCAGGTGAAACCCCGACTGAACCATTTACTATATAAAGGCTCCGTTCACTATAATAAGGCTCCGTTCAGCCTCCATTGAAGTGTCTCAGTCTTTCAAAGGTGAACAAAGCTTTAGATGACCGCACTTTTGTGCATGCTAAAAGAACGCATAAAAAAGATGGACACTGCTGACCACAGGCCAGACGGAAGTTCAAAGTGAGTTTCTCTGTCTGATTAGAGTGAATTTTCCGTTGGGAATTTTATCTGAGTTAAGTTTTTCAGACATTTACATGTAAATCCCCTGTGTAAGTGTTCAGCGTAGAGCACAGGATAAATGTAAGCCGCGCCTTTCTGCAAGACAAAATAAACAAATCAAGAGCAGTTGAAGAATTAGCTTTATTTATTTATCTTTTTTATGCCGTTCACCATGTGGTATACGTGATAAGGCAGCTTTATTCCTCAGGTCATTGCTATTACAGTCATACCAGATTTATATATTTTTTTTTAGATTTGGCTACTACACACCCGAAAAAACCGTTAATTTTTTTTTATAAAACAAAAGCTTTATACATCACCAAATTGTGAACGCTATAGTTTCTTTACTTTTCTGCTAACAGAATCATGTAAGGGCTTGTTTTTTGTAGGATGAGTTGAAGTTTTTATTGGTACCATTTTCGGCAACATAATTTTTGATCACTTTGTATTCCACTTTTTCTAAGGCAGAATCAAGAAGAAACAGCAATTCAGAAATTGGGGTTTTTTTGTTTTTTTTTTTACGCCATTTACCATGTTGTAAAAGTGATAACAGTTTTGTTTTTCAGGTCAGTACGATTAGGGGTACTTCTCACATAGCGAGACCGCTAGCGAAATGTGTGTGACACTGAACAGCGATCTGGCCCCTGCTGTGAAATCGCTGCTCGTTACACAGTGCTGGTTCATTTTTTGGACATTGCTCTCCCGCTGTGAAGCACACATTGCTGTGTTTGACAGCAAGAGAGCAACGATCTGAATGTGCAGGGAGCTGGAGTCTGGAAGCTGCAGATACTGCTAACCATGGTAAACATTGGGTAACTAAGAAAAGCAATTTGCTTGGTTACCCGATATTCACCTTGGTTACTAGCGTCCGCCACTCTCAGGCTGCCAGTGCCGGCTCCCTGCTCCCTGCACACGTAGCCAGAGTACACATCGGGTAAATAAACAAAGCGGTTTGCTTATTAACCCGATGTGTACTCTGGCTACGAGTGCAGGGAGCCAGCGCTAAGTGGTGTGCGCATGGTAACCAAGGTAAATATCGGGTAACCAAGCAAAGCATTTTGCTTATTTACCAGATATTTACCTTAGTTACCAAGCGCAGCATCGCTTCCACGCGTCGCTGGTGGCTGGGGGCTGGTCACTGGTCGCTGGTGAGATGTGCCTGATTGACAGCTCACCAGCGACCATGTAGCGATGCACCAGCGATCCTGACCAGGTCATATCTTGGTCGGAATCGCTGGTACGTCGTTTAGTGCGACGGTACCCTTACAGTGATGGCACATTTATATAGTTTATTTTTTTAGTTTTGTCACTTTTACACCATAAAAACTATTATAGAAAAAAAATAATTTTTGCATTGCTTAATTTTGAGAGCTATAGTTTTTTATTTTTTTGCTGACAGCTATATAGTGGCTTGGGACAAAATGCCGTTTTCAGCTATACTAAACATGAGTACTTTTTTGTTTAGTTTTGTTTTACATAAATATATATATATACTTATTGGAATATTTTTTTCTTTTTTGCTCTTTATTTTCTGAATCTTTAAAAATTAGTTTTACAATTTTTTTAAACTTTTTTACTTAGTCCCTATATGGGACATTATCTTTTACTGCACTGATCACAGGTGTAATGTATTGCAATGCATGATCATTGCAATACATTTTACTGTCAGTGCAGCACTGACAGAGGCATCTGGGATCATGCTCCTAGCAAGATCAAGGTAAGATCAAAGGCTTTCTTTACCTGGTCACCGGGAGGTTGTCTTGACGATCTGAGGTCACCATAGAAGTGGTCAAGCTGTATATGCCCTCCAGAGCTGTATATGCCCCCAGACCTGTATGTGCCTCTCCCAGAGCTGTATATGCCCTCTAGAGCTACATGGTTCCCCCCAGAGCTGTATGGGCTCCCTAGAGCTATAAGGGCCTTCCCGAACTGTATGGGGTCCAGTAATGTGTATGCTTCCCAGTGACAAGTATTCCCCCAGTGACGTGTATGCCCCCAATAATGTATATGTGTGGCGCCCTGGACAAGCCAGGATGTCACAGGTACTGCAACAACACACCCCACACCCCGGCTAGGCACATCAAGGTCAGACAAAAATCCTTGTTGCCTCCCTCCAGGGGCTGATGTCCACACCAGAGGGCGGAGCCAGGCGGTTGGCCCCACCCACCGAGGAGTACACAGTCCTGGAGGCGGAAAAGGAAGGCAGTTGAAGTGGAAAGTGCGGTTGAGTCGAGAAGTGAAGTGGTAGTGGAGGAACTGACTGGCAGTGTCCGGGTACGTGGCCCGGGCACTTGACAGCAAGGTTGGCAGACGGTGGTGACCATGTGCAGGAGGGGCTGATTGACGTGAACCGTAAGGACCGGGGACGGGCGGTGGCCCGCCGTTACCGGATCGGGGAGCGAAGAGAAGCCAGCACCATTCGACAGGGCCTACGGACCCCGACCAGGCTAGGAGTCGCCGTAAAACCGGTCAAATCCATTAGCGAAGGGAACCTCCGGGGTTTCTCAGCAGTCAAGACCCGATTGAAGGCAACAGCTCAAACCGTGAAGGGAAATACAGTCACCGCCAAGGCTACAGTTCCCAGGGCCAGAGCCTGCAGGCAAAAGGGGCTCCCTCAGCCTCCATCCAAGCTGGGGAGCGGGTTACTGGTGGGAAGCCACCAGAACCGAGAACATAACACAGGTGCAGGGAAAGGCAGTCACCACCAACCTACTGGGAGAAGAGCCACCGCAGCCGTCTGTGGGACCCGTCCATCCAGCCGTTTGTTTTACCGGAGACTTTGCATTCGTCATTGGCTAAGTGAGTACCACCGTGCCGTGCGGCACCGCGCTGCCTTCGCGACCCTGCACCTCACCAGGCCCCGTAACCCGCCTGCCTTCCCTCCCTCACCGGGCCCCGGGACAACCAATCCCCCTACCCACGGAGGGGAAGAACAACATCCAAGCTGCTCCCTGTCATCGCTCCCGGGATCCCCGTCCAGAGCAGCGATGGTGTCACAACCTCACCACAACCGTGGGTGGCATCACGGACAATAAATCCCCAAAACCGTTCCCCTTTTCACTCACAGGCGAGGAGCGCCGCTCGAGTCCCCGGGATCCGGCCCACCGCTTGAGCCACCACCGAGCAGCAAGCGAAGTAGCAGCAGCGCCGGACCCAAGCGTGGTGAGCACAGCGTCCCCTCCTCCGCCCGCGACATATGCCCCCCAGTAACGTGTATGCCCCCCAGTAACGTGTATGCCCCCCAGTAACATGTATGCCACCCAGTAATGTGTATGGCCGCCCAATAATGTGTATGCCAACCCAGTAATGTGTATGCCCCAGTAATGTGTATGCCCCACAGTAACGTGTATACCCCCAGTAATGTGTGTGCCCCACAGTAACGTGCATGCCCTCCAGTAACATGTATGCCCCCCCGTAATGTGTATGCCCGCCCAGTAATGTGTATGCCCCACAATAACGTGTATACCTCCAGTAATGTGTGTGCCCCACAGAAACGTGTATACCTCCCAGTAATGTGTATACCCGCCAGTGATGTGTATGCCCCCCAGTAATGTCTGTACATCAACCCCTCCTGTGATGTATATACTGTAGCCTCCAGCTCCTCCTGCGATGTATATACTGTAGCTCCCAACTCCTCCTGTGATGTATATATTGTAGCCCCCACCCCCTCCTTTGATGTATATACTGTAGCCCCCAGCCTCTCCTGGGATGTATATACAGCAGTCTCAGTGTATACTGTGCATGGCCATTTTTGTTAAAGTGACAACCATCAAGCAGCACACCCTACATAGTCACATACCCTGGCGAAACAAGAGGTGAGTGAGGCTTGTTGCCAGCTTCCCCCATTTTAAAAATATCTCTAAGATGTGCATGTATGATGTGTGTAACTATGTATGTCAGTGTGTATGACTGTGTATATATTTTTGTTTGTTTCTATGTATTTTTGTCTTCAAATATGTATATGTATGAATGCTGTATGTGTACGTATCTGTGTATGTGCGTGTCTGCATGTACATTGGGCCCACTGAGACTCCTTAGCCCAGGGCCCACAAAAACCTGGAGCCGGCCCTCTCTATGTATGTCAGTGTATATGACTGTGTATATACTTAAGTCTCTTTATATGTATTTTTGTGAATTTGTTTTCAAATATGTATATGTATGTATGCCTGTCTGTGTACGTATCTCTGTATGTGTGTGTCTGCGTGTGCATGGGGCCCAGTGAGACTCTTTCATCCGTGGCCCATGAATACTTGGAGCCCGTCCTGGTCTATTTTTACTATAAATTATATTAATATTACTGGTGTTATTTTTATATATATATATATATATATATAATATATATATATATGTCGCGGGCGGCGGGGCGCTGCGCTCGTTAACGCTCGGGTCCGGAGCTGCTGCTGCTGCTCGGTGGCTCGAGCGGTGGGCCGGATCCGGGGACTCGAGCGGCGCTCGATGTCGGTGGGGTCAAATTGAAAATGACGTACTTCCGGCATCGCATGCAACATGTATGTAAAGTATGTAAAGGCTCGATGATACGATTAACGAGCGCAAAAGCGTCGTAATCGTATCATCGGTGCAGCGTCGGCGTAATCCATGATTACGCTGACGCGACGGTCCGATGTTGTTCCTCGTTCCTGCGGCAGCACACATCGCTGTGTGTGAAGCCGCAGGAGCGAGGAACATCTCCTACCGGCGTCACTGCAGCTTCCGTAGGATATGCGGAAGGAAGGAGGTGGGCGAGATGTTTACATCCCGCTCATCTCCGCCCCTCCGCTTCTATTGGCCGCCTGCCATGTGACGTCGCAGTGACACCATACGACCCGCCCCTTTAATGTCGCAGGACAGGTGAGTCCATGTGAAGCTGCCGTAGCGATAATGTTCGCTACGGCAGTTATCACAAGGATATCGCCGCTGCGATGGGGGTGGGGACTATCGAGCTCGGCATCGCAGCATCGGCCTGCGATGTCGCAGCATGCAAAGTGGCCCTTAGTCCGTGATGCCACCCACGGATTGTGGTGAAGATGGGCACCACCGCTGCTGGTGACGGGGATCCCGGGAGCGATGTTAGGGAGCAGCTGGGATGTTGTTTTCCCCCTCCGTGGGTAGTGGTTGGTGGTCCCGGGGCCTGGTGGTGAGACGGGGAGGCAGGGTAGGTGAGGTGCAGGGTTGCAGGGACAGCGCGGCGCGGTACCGGATGGCACGGGTGTACTCACTCAGCAAAAGAGGCACAAAGTCTCCGGTAAACCAAACGGCTGGATGGACGGGTCCTGCAGCCGGCTGCTGTGTCCCTCCCCGGACAGGTGATGGCAGCTGTCTTTCCCTGCACCTTTGTGTACTTTCTTGACTACGATGGGTCCCCAACGGTAGTCCACTCCCCGGTGTATGGATGCCGGAGGAGCCCGTTTTGCCTGCAGGCACTGGCCCTTATGTCTCTAGCCATTGGCGGTGGCTGTATACCATCACGGTGTGGACGGTTGCCTTCTAACGGGTCTTTGGCTGTTAGGAAACCCCTGGGGTTCCTGTCACACTCGGATTTGACTGCTGATGGTGACTCCAAGCCTAGTCGGGGTCCGATGGCCCTGCTTGTGTGTGCTAGCTTCACTTAGCTCCCCGGTCGGTACCGGCGGGCCACCGCCCGACCCTGGTCCTACGGTTCCGCGTTGATCCACCACTCCTGCAGACGGCATCACCGTCTGCCAACCTTGCTGTCAGTGCCTGGGCCACAAACCCAGACACTCTCCGTTTCACTCCTCTCACTTCAACCTCCAAGACTAATCTATCTGTTTTTCCCGCCTCCAGGCCTGTGAACTCCTCGGTGGGTGTGGCCACCTGGCTCCGCCCCACCTGGTGTGGACATCAGACCCTGGAGGGGGGGCAACAAGGGTTCTGTGTTTGGCTAATGTAACTGTCTGGGTGGGGGGGTGCGTGTGTTACCTGTGACGACTTGGCTAGTCCAGGGCGCCACATTATATATATATATATATATATATATATATATATATATTATTGTGATATGATCACTGGTACTGTGCTGAGAGGGTTAGTGTGTGTTACCTGTGTCGGGTTTCTTGTGGACTGCTAATGAGATGGGTGGGACGGCTGTTCACCATATCTCCACCTAGGGATGTGGTCCCAGGGGGTAAAAGTCAGGCCTCTGGACACACCCATGGCCCTGCTCTGAATTTCCTGTGGTGGAGAAAGTAGCCGGGTTTGCCTGTATGTGGTGGTGAGGAAACCTGCTGGCTGTGAAGGCTAGGCTGAGACTTATGTGCTGGACTGAACCTGGAGACCTGGTGTTTGGGAACGTGCCCGTCTCCTGTTTGTAATGCCATTTTTGTATGCAGTCCTGGCAGTATGCTGTATAAAGTCTAATTAAAGTAGCCTGAGAATAAGGAATTGCCTCCCGTGTATACCTGAAGCACGCATGCTGAGTGAGTACCCCCCATGTTGCAAGGTGCAACGTCACATATGGTGCTAGATAGCGGGCAGCGTTTCCAGGAGCACGGGTTGGATTTCCACACCTGTGGATCAGCCGGGTCCACGAAGTTTTTCGGCATACTGCTGCAGGGGTTTGCGGTGGATCGGCGGGTCCACGATCAGGGACAGCGCACTCCAGCTGCTGGTGGTGATACAGCGGGTCTGCGGGGTTCTGTGCTGCAGTGGCAAGAGACCAGTGACTGGAGGTTCCAGGCCAACCCGGAATTGCGGGGCCCTGCTTGGTGAGCAGTAATACACCACATGGGGGCTGAAAGCCAAATAGGGGGAATTGTTCATACGGCCGTTATGGAGGAGCTGTACCAGTTCCTGGTGTGTGGACAGCAGGAGCTGTCAGTGCACAGCAATGTGGCAGCAATGGACCAGTTTGAGCGTTCACTTCTGGGGCCAGTATGGACACAGGGTGCCCAGGGAGATATCGGGGAACGGTGTGAACTGGGGTCTAAAGACACTGCAAGGAAGCCACAGAAACCCCAAAAGGGGGCGATGTCCCAGAAAGGGGTGGTCACCCAAAAGGGGCAGAGTCCCAGAAAGGGGTGGTTACCCAAAAGGGGACAGAGGCCCGGAAAGGGGTGGTTACCCAAAAAGGGGCGGGCTTCCAGAAAACAGTGGTAACACAAAAAGGGGCGGAGCATCCCAAATCCAAAGGTGTAGTGGCACCGATGGACAGTAGCCAAGGACAATGCTGCTCATGCTATGCATGTCCAGTCTGCGGTACAGACTGCCCAGCTAACGAGATGTCACGTCTGTGTTCTGTGGAAGTTGATGGCAAATGTGTGACTGGGCTGGTAGACTCGGTGAGCTTGGTGTCCCTGGTGAGGGCCTCGCTCAATACCTACCTGATTCCTGGAAAGATGGAAGCCAGCTGCAGAGATGGGAACATGGGATAGTATCCACGGTCCCGAGTGATCGTTGAGACGGATGGGGTGTTTGGATCCGTTAATGTTGGTGTAGTGCCTGACTTACCGCATCCCATTATATTAGGCCATGACTGTGAATATTTTGAGGACTTGTGGGAGCTGGGGAAAGTGCCCATGTGCTCATGCAAAAAATCGGAGTGGTACTAAGGAAGCCCCACCCCAGCTGGAAGCTGAAGGGGTACCTTGTATGTTTTTGTTTAAGAAGGAGGAGAGAGCGCCTCCTAGAGGCAACAATCCTAAGTCAGGGGTGACCAAATAAAATGGGGGACATGCCCAACTTAGTGACATGACCTGTAAAGTAACAAATGATAGTGTGACCGTTCAAAATGGGAGAGCTGCAGACAGAGGGGCCGACACCTGGTTAAGTGGGGACGTGTTAGTCCAGGACACCAGGGGGAGTGACGATGACTCCAGTAAAGACACTGACTCAAGAAAGGTGACAAACGAGTACAGTGAGGTACAGAAGGGTAAAACCACCTCCCGACGCCGAAGACGTACTAAGCACCGAGAGGTGGCACAGGGTGTGGCGTCTGAGGGTGCAGAGAAAGTGACTTGCCTGGTTAATGAAGACATGGTGCCAGTAGCAACTGCTACGGTAGAGTCAGACAGTGATATCCTGCAAAAGAAAGGGGAATCAGAGACTGAACTGACACACTGTAACGACAGAAATCAGCGGGCTGGAATTGCAGAAAAGGAGCCAACCAAGGAAGTATTGGTGGTGGTCCCTCTGATTTTCAAGTGTGAAGCTGATAGTCTGTCAAGTTAGAGTAGTATAGGAAATGAAGGCCTGGACAGTATTGGTGAAATACAAATCCACAAAGGTCCTGGTGAGCAGACCGGTAAGCTACCCAGTGTTGAAGTGATGAATGTTGAAAATGGTGCCAAGGTTCTAAGAAGAACAGAGGGCCGTGCTGAAGGGCGTGACACCCTGGTAGAAGGCGATGCTGTAATCTCCCAAGAGAAGCCAGAGGGTGACACTGCAGAGACCCAAAAGGAAGTTGGAGGGAATGCAGTGAAGTCCCAAGACACAGCTGGTGCTGTAAAAGTGGAAAGAGCCTCTGAGGAAGAGGTGAAGTCTGGACGTGAGGTCTCATCAGAAGCTGAGAGCCTGACTGACTCAGTGGGTAAGACCAAGACCGCAGACAAGAAGATTGACTCAGCTAAGAGCTGGAAACCCAAAGGCTATGAGGCAGGGGCTGAACCCGAGGTCTCATCAGGAGTTGAGAACCTGACTGACTCAGTGGGTAAGATCAAGATCGCAGACAAGAAGATTGGCTCAGCTAAGAGCCTGAAACCCGAAAGCTCTGAGGCCGGGGCGGAACCCGAGGCGTGTGTAACTCAACAGCTGAAGCCTTTGGTGGAGAATATGGAGGGAGGCAAGAGACCTCAGGAACAGTCTAGTGTCCTTGACAGTGAAGGAAGCAGACCAGTCTTCAAGTGCCGGATAGACGTGCTGGAAGACTTAAGAGAAGCCTGTGCCAGTGAGAAGGTGCATGAGAGATTCCAGAAGGCAGTAGGGGCCTGTAAAGTGTACTTTGCCGCAGAGACTAATCGGTTGGTGGTATGCTCCTTTAGTGACGTCACAAAGAAGCGAGTGGCCATCCTGAGTGACATGCACCTATGGTGTCTTCGTACGAAGTGGCTCATCACTGCCAAGAAGGATGAAGACACCAGACGCTTGGCGCAGCTGACCGCAGGGTTTCAAGAAGTGGTGGTTGTGAAGACAACATTGATTAGGCTGGCATTGAGAGTGCTAAGAAATAATATTAAGCAAGCCAGGAAGGTTCCAGGTGTTACAGCTGTGCACTTAGAAAAAGACAGCGGAACATTTCGTATCTATGGGAAAACTGCAGAAGCGGTGAAGACAGCTCGACGGTTATTGGAGTTTGTGGAAGCGATCATTCAAGTGCCCAGAGAGATGGTCATGAGGCTTATTGGACGACATGGAAGAACCATGCAGGAGATGGTTGATAAGATCGGTGTGACGAGAGTAAGAATTGATATCCATAATGAAGCCAGAGTACCCTGTGAAGTCGGTATGGTTCCCTGTGCCATTGCGGGAACGACGGAGTGTGTTGCAGATATACGAGTCCTCCTAGAATACCGCCTGGGATACTTGGAAGACTTAAAACAGTTGAATCTAGAAAGACAGAGAATTGCGAACCAAATCCGCCAAGTTGGAGTGGGATGGCGAGCCTATATGGGCTATGGCCCAGAAGAGAAAGGTAGCCCGCTCGATGAACGTGTTGCCTCAGAGGGCAAAAGCAAGTCCGATGTTAAAATGAGCCAGGGTCACAGAGGACCCGGGTATTCGTCAGGCTATAGCACGGACTCTGAAGGGTCTCCGTCCTGTGAGACACAATCCGAAGGGCACAGACGAAGATGCCCGGGAAGAAGAGCCTACGAGAGATCTGTGAACAGATCATGCGGAGGATCTAGTTATGGTGCCTCTTCTGTTATCTCCCCGCGGAGGCCCCTCGATAGCAACCCCTCTAGTGGTCAGATTAGCTCAGGGACTGACAGGACGGTAGTGCCGACTAAGGGAGAGTCTCCCTCCTACGCCGACCATGGGCGGCAGCCTTGGAGAGACGGGTTTGACCTGGGGACGTATGAGCGAGTTCGCTGGGAAGGGTCTGGTGACTGTGACGGACGGTACGTCAAGGGCTGTAGTCCGAGGCGGACAGAGCGGGTGCTCTTGTCCGCTATGTCAAGGTGCCAAAGCTCCCGGCTTTGGGCAGAGGGGGAGGATATGTGATATGATCACTGGTGCTGTGCTGAGAGGGTTAATGTGTGTTACCTGGGCCGGGTTTCTTGTGGACTGCTAATGAGATGGGTGGGACGGCTGTTCACCATATCTCCACCTCGGGGTGTGGTCCCAGGGGTAAAAGTCAGGCCTCTGGACACACCCATGGCCCTGCTCTGAATTTCCTGTGGTGGAGAAAGTAGCCGGGTTTGCCTGTATGTGGTGGTGAGGAAACCTGCTGGCTGGGACTTATGTGCTGGACTGAACCTGGAGACCTGGTGTTTGGGAACGTGCCCGTCTCCTGTTTGTAATGCCATTGTTGTATGCAGTCCTGGCAGTATGCTGTATAAAGTCTAATTAAAGCAGCCTGAGAATAAGGAAGTGCCTCCCGTGTATACCTGAAGCACGCATGCTGAGTGAGTACCACCCATGTTGCAAGGTGCAACGTCACAATATATTTAGACTGTGTATATATATATATATATATATATATATATCTAATATATAAAGCTGAATGTGTGTATGTGTGTATGGAAATCAATGGGAAGTTTGAGCATTTTTCAAGCAGACCCTCCCAGGAGGTCTGCGGGACAGTAAAATTGCTAAAATGGATCGAAAAAGTGCTCAAATGGAATGGGAACAGCATGGGGAGGATGCCTGCACACAACTCTGACTTCCAGGTCGTTGCTGGGAACGATGATATCAGAGTATTACGCCACATTTACGACTGACAAGAAAACCAAAGATAGCATGGAATTACAGGAAAAAATGTTAGGCAACATTCTTACCTGTATAATGACTTGTATATAAGGCAAGAAAAAAAATGCCTCCTCCACTCCTTAGGCTATGTTCACACATAGCATTTTTTCACTCTCACTACTTTCAATGGTATAAAAACGCAGCAAAAATGTTGCAATGACACAGAAGGAATTGACATTCTCCTTTAAAATGCAGCAGTTTTCCATTTCAGTCAGGGAAAAAAAGAAATAGTGTGCAGATTCTGATTTTTTTTTTATTTTCTCATTTGTAGAGTGGGACTCCTACACTGGTGACGCCTATGCACAAAATGCAAGGCCTATCAAAAGTTGAGGTGAGGGATTGCAATACACCCTGGAATACACATAAAGGATGGCCTCAGAAAACATGTTATTCCTATTTCCAAGGAATGGGACTCCTAGACTACTAAAGTGTATGCACTATGTGCAAGGGCTTCCAAAAATTTGACTAAAGGGCACTTTACACACAGCGACATTGCTAGCGATGTCGCTGGTGAAAGCACTTGCCCCCGTCGGTTGTGCGTCACGGGCAAATCGCTACCCGTGGCACACAACATCGCTAAGAACGGTAACACATACTTACCTGCCTAGCGACATCGCTGTGGCCGGCGAACCGCCTCCTTTCTAAGGCGGTGGTTCATGCGGCGTCACAGCGACGTCACTAAGCGGCCACCCAATAGAAGCGGAGGGTCGGAGATGAGCAGGCAGAACATCCCGCCCACCTCCTTCCTTCCTCATTGCCGGCAGCCGCAGGTACGATGTAGTTCCTCGTTCCTGCGGTGTCACACATAGCGATGTGCGCTGCCGCAGGAACGACGAACAATCTGCGTCCTGAAACAGCAACGATAATTAGGAATAGAACGATGTGTCAGCAATCAATGATAAGGTAAGTAATTTTGATCGTTAACGGTCGTTCGTGCGTTTTACACGCAACGACGACACTAATGAGGCCGGATGTGCGTCACGAATTCCGTGACCCCCAACGACATCTCGTTAGCGATGTCGTTGCATGTAAAACGGCCTTTAGTCTCTCGAAAACACCCTGGAACACATGTAGAGTAGAGCCTCAGAAAAAAATTACATTCAGAAGGAGTGGGACTTCTGTGGCCAAGAAGGAGGAGTCTTAAGGGTACTTTACACGCTGCTACATCGCTAGCGATGTCGAGCGTGATAGCACCCGCCCCTGTCGTTCGTGCGACATTTGGTGTTCGCTGCCGTAGCAAACATTATCGCTACGGCAGCGTCACACACACATACCTGTGCAGCGACGTCACTGTGACCGCCGAACTATCCCTCCTTTAAGGGGGAGGTGCGTTCGGCGTCACAGCGACGTCACCACGACGTCACTAAGCAGCCGTCTAATAGAAGCGGAGGGGCGGAGATGAGCGGGACGTAACATCCCGCCCACCTCCTTCCTTCTGCATTGCCGGTGGACACAGGTAAGGAGATGTTTGTCTTTCCTGCGGTAAGTATAAAAAATCCGGCACACTAATAAAGATGATTACGAAGAATTATTTTCTGAGAATTTTTTATTGTGTTATTCTTGTGAGGATGTCAAAAAGAATCAACAAATTTCCAAGTCCAACGTTTCGACCACAATCCTTGGTCTTTTTCAAGGACTCAATGGGTTGTAGGATAACGTGCCACATGGAGCGATCTGTTGCGTGTATCTAATGTTCACCACTCATAAAGAGCCTTGGCACCCTCATAACAGTATGTAGAATGTAAGTGGTCCTCTTATCCACTCAGTTTAAGAGCTAACAGTCCAGAACAAGGGAAAACGCAAAGCCACCTGGGCCTTTCTTATGTGAAAATTGGACTGAAGCCAAAATATGCCCCAGGCACTGGGGAGTCTGTTAGTTCCAATTTGCACAGCTTACAAGCTGTTAATTGACAGAGGTATACCTATCTGGTTGTGGGCAAAAAGCCAAAGTCAGATTTATTTGAAACAACAACCAGTGGCAAGGTATATCCCCCAATGTAGTCTGTGAGACCTGTATTGGTGGTCCTCGTGGTGGGGGTGTCTGGAGGTGCCTAGGCTTTTTGCCCACAACCAGATAGGTATACGATCACCGTTTTTGGACGATTTTGTGATCGTTGATCGTCGCTCCTTGGTGTCACACGCTGCGATGTCGCTACCGGCGCCTGATGTGCGTTACTAACAGCGTGACCCCGATGATATATCGGTAGCGATGTTGCAGCGTGTAAAGCACCCTTTAGATTCAAGGCCACCACTCAGGTTATAACTGGCATAACAAGGACCTTCAAGCATCCAACACCGATTTTGCTATAGCTAAGGTAAGCGGCAGTTTCTCATGTGCCGGCTCAGGGCATCAGGCAACCTGAGTGTTTGAATAGATTAAAGCAGGAGTTTCCAAAGATTTTTTTTTTATTTGACCTTTGCCAGTAAAAACTCATGAACCATGTGGGGGGAACTTCTCCAACTCATCCTGGGGTAAAGAACGCCACAAGACCTTTGTCGATTTATTCACACAAGAGGTGCATTTGGGCCATTCTGCTACGTATTGTATGATTGTATGATTCTTTATTTTTTTTCTACATGGAGTTGAAGCAAATCTGAGGCTCGCAGGCCAGTCACTGCTCCTTCCTTGATTCCGGGGGTATAATAACCGTTACGCACATCCGTCTGTAAACTGAAAATGTTGACAAGCTGACTGTTCTCAAAAGAACAAGGCTTGGATTGGCCCCGATTTCTCAACTCCAGTAGATGACATTAGCGAAACATAAAGCCAATTCAGATGTTCTTTATTTTCTGGTGTATTCCCATGTAGCCCTTCAAACCCAAGAAAAGGGTATGTGTTTCATGGTTTATTATTTTTCTTCACCTCCTCCACCATATCCACAGAGTCATTATGCAACACTGTCTCATAACTTTTAGAAGGACCTTCAAGCTGCCATCTAATTATTTCATGGCCATCAGACAGCCCTCATTTAGAATGCAGCCCTAACTCAATTGTTAAAGGGTCAGCAGCCAATTCTGACTCATAATTTTTAGAGGGCAAGTAGGCGGCCCTCGATCAATTTTTAGAGGGCCAGCAGCAGGCTTCATTCATAGTTGTTAGTGGACCAGCAGGCGGCCCTCACTCATTGTTAGAGGGCCAGGAAGTGTCCTTCACTCAATTTCTTCAGGTCAAGTAGCCATCCCTCAGTCATAATTTTTAGAGGGCCAGTTGGTGACCCCCAATCAATTTTTAGAGGGACAGCAGTCAGCCCTCACTGAATTTTGCGACGGTCATCAGAGGTAGTGGTGTAGCCAAAAGGGAGAAGGCGTTCCCAAGAGCACCCACACACGGCATGTTTTGAGACAAAGGTTAGGTGTACCCTAGTCTGGAGCTTTTTTAAAGAATGTCAACAGAATAAAAGAATGGTTATTTGCAGCCTGTGCTGTACCAAGATCAGTAGGGACCTGACCACTATCAGCCTGACCACCAGCAGCATGCTCAGGTACGTGTCATCAAAGCACACAAGTAGGTGAGCCTAACGCCTCAGTGTCATCAGGTGACACCACTGCCTCTTCCTCTGGGCTACATGCTTGCCAATTCCCTGTTCAGGATGTAAGCATAGATGCCTCCTGCAGAGTTTTTGAGAGGTATAACAAACCAGACAGAACCCTGACTCTCGTTGCTTAATCTACAACCAAGCATGGTTGTGTGTGGTGATGGCTGTAACTTGGTGGCGGCTCTGAAGTTTGGCAAACTCGCACAGATATCAGGCCTGGCACACATGCTCAACTTAATGTTTCAGCAGTTTCTGAAAACCTACCCAGATTTGCCTGAGCTAGCTGTGAAGGTACACCACGTGTACACCCATTTCCGCAAATCAGGTACAGCTGCGACTGGTCTGGTAGTACTGCAGCAGCGCTTCGAAGTGTCAGCTCACCGACAGACGTGCAACGTGCCCAGAGGCTGGAACTCTACATTAGACATGTTGGAAAGGCTTTCTGAGCAGTAGAGTGCATACATTTAATACCAGTTACAACATTCCCATTATTATTCTGCTTAGCCTCCACACATAACAACCGACAAGTGGGCATGGATGTCTGACATCTGTGAGATTATACAAAGATTTGATGAATCAATCAAGATGGGGAGCGGCGATGCCACTATAATCAGCATAAGCATCTACTGTGTCTATGTGGCGCCCTGGACAAGCCAGGGGCCACAGGTAACAACACACAAACACCCCCACCCCCAGCAGTTTCACAGCAGACATCCCCAGTGAAACTTGATTCCTTTCCTCGGGCTCAGACAGACACACCAGGTGGGCGGAGTCAGGAGATGGAGACGCCCACCCAGGAGTTTAGCTGGCCTGAGGCAGGAAACAAGCGGAGACAAGTCTAGGAGAGGAAGAGAGAGGAGGTCTGCAGAGAGGCAGACGCAGACTGGGTCCTAGGTTGGAGCCTAGGGCCCTCGTGCAGCAGAGAGTGAGGCAGACGGTAGTGGCCGTCTGCAGGGAGCCGGGCAGACAGTTGGTGGAACCGCAGGTAGACGGGGCTGGGCGGTGGCCCACCGGTACTGAATCGGGGAGCCAGCTGGAAACCGGAGCGCAGGAGCAGCGTATGGAAGGTGCAGGAAAGGACTTACATTACCAACCTGGGGTCAGGGGAAAACACCGCAGCCGCCTGTGGGACCCGTCCATCCAGCCGTTTGTTTCATCAGAGACTCTGTGTGCATCATTGGGCTGAGTGAGTACCACCGTGCCGTGTGGCACAGCGCTGCCCCTGCGACCCTGCACCTCGCCAGGCCCTGTAGCCCGCCTGCCATCCATTCCTACCCCATCACCGGGCCCCGGGACAACCAACCCCCTACCCACGGAGGGGAGAACTAACATCAAAGCTGATCCCTGTCACCGCTCCCGGGATCCCCGTCCAGAGCAGCGGTGGTGTCACCAAAATCACCACAACCGTGGGTGGCGTAACGGACAATCTCCCTTACCCAATCCCCTTTTTACTGTGGAGCCTGGGATCACAGACCGGGTCACGCCACCGTGATACCCACAGAAGTGACCCCGTGGCCCGGATCTGAGTACCCCTGATCCACGGGCGACACATCTACTAAAACGGTCAGTGTTCACAATTAAAAAGGAAGCTTTACATGTGGACCACGTGGAAATGGAGAAAGTACACAGGTTGCTACGTGCTTGCATATACTTACTCCTTGCGCTGGAAACGTTGCCGTTTAGGCTTGTGGGCTCTGAGGCTTTCCGACACCTTATAGCAGCAGCCGTCCCTCAGTACTCAGTCCCCAGCCTCCACAGTGGAACCTTGGTTTACGAGAACAATACGTTCTGGGAGTGTGCTTGTAAACCAAGTTACTCATCAATCAAAGTAAAATTTCCCATAGGAAATAATGCAAGCTCAGACAATTTGTTCCACAACTTGTGCAATGTCCCATCCTGGTCCCCTATTGTGCCATTCCACACATGCACAAACATGCACAAGCGCACACAAACACACACACACATATTATGTTCACCTTACCTTCCGTTCCCTCGCCGGCCCCCTGGTTCTTGTAGTCTGCAGGTACAGGATGTGTATCAGGTAACCATTGCTACCGATGCTGGAGCTTCCGCTGCCAGCGCGCTGACGTCAAAGGCATGAGCCGCTTGCCTCTGATTGGTCAGCGTGCTGCCTTTGAGAAGAGGCTGACAGCTGAAGTTCTTCCATCGTCGCGATGGGTACCCGATACACATTCTGTACCTGTGGACTACAAGAACCAGGAGGCCGACGATGGAACGGAAAGGTGAGCATAAAATGTGTGTGTTTGTGTGTGTTTGTACAGACTACAAGAGCGGGTCAGAGCGCAGTGAAAGTACGGAACTGGAAGTGTGTGCAGTGAGTATTTGCTCGTACAGCAAAGCATGCTCGTAAAATGAGTTACAAATTTACAGCAAGTTTTGCTCTTATAGCGAAATACTCGCACACCAAGTTACTCGTAAACCGAGGTTCTACTGTATTTCCGATTATATATGGTGCTGTCCTCGCCTTACACCAGGACGGTTGCAGCAGCAGTATAACACACTATAAAGAAAAAGACATGGATCGCACATCCCAAAAAATACAATGATCTAAAGCCGCTAGGCAAAAAATTAAATAGAACATGAGGTTCTTTTGTTACCATTCTGATCAGATTGTATTAAGCCCACTGCCACGTCACGGCAAACTTCTTGAGTGGGTCCCTAACCTAAACCTTTTTGTGCGGCACTGTGCACTAACCACTGCTGCAGCGACAAAGCGCCAGCAGGGCAGGCGACCTGGTGCCTCACAGCACCAATGCTGCAAGGCGAAGCCCCCAAGGCTTCAGGCCGCGCCGCCCCACTGACACGACACCACCACAACAGCAGCCACCACACAGCATCAGCACACAGTGAGAGGAGCTGTGCACTCACCTCCCACTGGCTCCCATATGTGGACTGGGAGGAAAAAGAAGGCTGACCCCTCTTGCAGCAGCAGTATACCTACAGAAGGACTGTAAAGTAATATCCAAAATTGTATAATGAAATGCAGCATCCGCAGGAAATAAATTAAAACCAGTGTAAAATACATAGACACCTGTTGGTCTACGCGTTTCGAGCGAAAATCGCTCTTAATCATGAGATGTGGTATGATCAGACCATGTCTCTGTACGGTCAGACACGGCCATTACACAGTACATAGCAGGAACACATATATAAGATTATCTCAGCACAGGGGCATTTTTTTTAAACACATTTAAATGTGGAAATAATTATTGTCCCAAGATCTACTCATTAAAATGAACTTTGTTCATGATAAAACCCTTTAACATATTTACATCTAGCTGCTTCATAGGCTATCTTCTTACTGTTTGTCTGCATGCTGCCCATGGAAAAAACTGACAGCACTTGAACCAGTTCAGCTGAGCGTTTGTACTGGCCAGGTGTAGTACATATTATGCATACGTATTATTATCTTTTAGTTACCGTATTTTTCGCTTTATAAGACGCACCTGATTATAAGACGCACCTAGGTTTTGGAGGAGGAAAATTAAAAAAAAAAAAATTGAGCCAAATAGTGTGCTAGAACATTTTAATAAAATTAAAATAACATTATTTTAACAATTTAGACTCAACAGGAGTCAATAGCAGCATTGTTTGTAACATGAACCATGTTTGTGAACAACATAGGAAGGAAAGCTTTAGTCCTCAGATACGGGACTCTTCTAGTCCTCAGGGAACCCCAGGAATTCCTCATCAGTGCTGTCAGCATTCAGGAAGCTCAATTCCTCACAGTCAGAAGTGTCACTTTCTTCAGTGTCCTCATATAAGATATCATCTTCGGTGCCATCTAAAGCATTGCTAATCCCGCATTTTTTGAATGACCTTATAACCGTTTCATCCTTCACGGACTGCCATGAAGTTTTCACCCACTCACACACTTGAGTAATAGTGGGTCTCTTCATTCGTCCAGAAGGTGTCAGATCGTGATTACCAGCAGCCATCCACTTATTCCACTCTTCTCGCATGAACACTTTAAATGGCTTATTGATGGACACATCAAGGGGTTGCAGCTGGCTGGTAAGCCCCCCTGGAATCACAGCGAGATGGGTCTTCACTTCTTTAAAAACCTTTTTTGTGGTTTCAGTAATGTGAGCTCGAAACTGGTCCAGCACTAATAGGGCAGGTTTTTTTAGAAGCCCTCCAGGACGTTTGGACCAGACTTTGCCGATCCACACTTTCATTCCATTTTCATCCATCCATCCTTTTTCGTGAACATGCACGACAACTCCTCGTGGTATTGCTTCTTTGGGCATATTCTTTCTTTTGAAAATGAGCATTGGTGGCAGTTTCGTGCCATCGGCACAGCAGGACAGCACAACGGTGTAATGGGTTTTTTCGTGTCCTGAGGTCTTTACTGTTACAGTTTTTGCCCCCTTTTCATTAACAGTCCTGTTAGATGGCACATCAAAGGTTAGAGGCACTTCATCCATATTCCCAATCTGGCCTATTTCAAAACCATTTTTCTTTCTGCTGTCAAGCACAAACTTGTGGAAAGACAGGATCTTGGACTCATATTCTCGGGGCATTTTTTGCGCAATTCTAGTTTTTGTGCGCATTGCAAGACCACATCTCTTCATAAATCTGAAGCACCATGATGGTGATCCTGTAAAGTCAGTAATGCCTTTCTCCGCAGCAATACGCTTTGCTTCGCATAGGATCATTTTAGTGGACACGGATAGGCCATTATTTCTGTGGCGTGTTATCCATTCTTTCATGTCCACGTCTAAGTCTGGCCACTTAGCACGACGTCCACGAAGACCACATTTGCTTTTTTGTGCTTTTTCCAGCTCATCCTCCTGTTTCCTCCACTCCCTTATCATTTTTTCAGTTGGAGGCGGTCCGAAATGTCTCTCCGCTGCTCTATTCCCATGTTCTTTAGCATATTTTATTACCTCCAATTTAAAGGGAATTTTATACGCTAGCCTTTTCTGCTTTGACATCCTTGAGCAAGTCACAATATGTAGCAGCAGCCTACAGGACGGTATTTTTCTGCAAGAAAATACAGTATTGAATCAACTGTCAGCACTGTGTCCTTCATAGGTATGGGGGCATTGCAGGTGAGAACATGAATGAATAACATACAGTAGCTGCAGAAAAGGACATGGACTGCGTTTCCAAAAATCATTACGGTAGTTGATCTAGTGCAGCTAGGAAAAAGTTACCGGTACCGGTATACAACTGAACATGAGGTTCTTAGTTTAACATTCTGATCAGACTGTATGAAGCCACTGCCACGTCACAGCGAACCTATCAGTGAGCAAAAATAGGCAGAACCCCTCTTGCAGTCTCCAGCCTTGCAGCATGGGTGCTGTGGTGCACCAGGTTACCTGCCCTGCTGGTGCATGGTCACCTGTGTGGTGATTGATGCACTGCACTGCACCTTAAAGGCTATTATAGTACCGTAAGTTAAAAACCCACTCAGAGGTGACACGGCAGTTGGCTTTATACAGCCTGATCAGAATGTTATACCAAGAACCTCATATTCAGTTTTATCAATTTTTGCCTAGTGGCACTAGATCAGCTGATGATTTTGCGTGTCCATGTCTTTTTCTACAACTACAATGAATGAATAACATTGTTATGAGGGATCTGCGGATAATGCCCTCTTTACGGGGGACCTGAGTATTACGCACTATTATGGGGGGCCTATGGATGAGGGTCTGTTATGGGAGACCTGTGGATGACACACTGCTGTCGGGAACCTGTGGATGACACTGCTGTGGGGGACCTGTGGATGACGCACTATTATGGGGGACCTGTGGATGACGCACTATTATGGGGGACCTGTGGATGACGCACTATTATGGGGGACCTGTGGATGACGCACTATTATGGGGGACCTGTGGATGACGCACTATTATGGGGGACATGTGGATGACGCACTATTATGGGGGACCTGTGGATGACGCACTATTATGGGGGACATGTGGATGACGCACTATTATGGGGGACCTGAGGATGACTCACTGCTATGGGGGACCTGTGGATGACTCACTATTATGGGGGACATGTGGATGACGCACTATTATGGGGGACCTGTGGATGACGCACTATTATGGGGGACATGTGGATGACGCACTATTATGGGGGACCTGTGGATGACTCACTGCTATGGGGGACCTGTGGATGACTCACTATTATGGGGGACATGTGGATGACGCACTGCTATGGGGAACCTGTGGATGACACTGCTGTGGGGGATCTGTGGATAATGCACTGCTATGGGGGACCTGTGGATGGCGCACTATTATGAGGGACCTGTGGATGACACTGCTGTGGGGGATCTGTGGATAACGCACTGCTATGGGGGACCTGTGGATGGCGCACTATTATGGGGGACATGTGGATGACTCACTATTATGGGGGACATGTGGATGACGCACTGCTATGGGGAACCTGTGGATGACACTGCTGTGGGGGATCTGTGGATAACGCACTGCTATGGGGGACCTGTGGATGGCGCACTATTATGGGGAACATGTGGATGACTCACTATTATGAGGGACCTGTGGATGACACTGCTGTGGGGGATCTGTGGATAACGCACTGCTATGGGGGACCTGTGGATGGCGCACTATTATGGGGGACATGTGGATGACTCACTATTATGGGGGACATGTGGATTACGCACTGCTATGGGGAACCTGTGGATGACACTGCTGTGGGGGATCTGTGGATAACGCACTGCTATGGGGAACCTGTGGATGACACTATTATGGGGGACCTGTGGATGGCACACTATTATGGGGGACATGTGGATGACGCACTATTATGGGGGACCTGTGAATGACGCACTGCTATGGGGGACCTGTGGATGACGCACTGCTATGGGGGACCTGTGGATGACGCACTGCTATGGGGGACCTGTGGATGACGCACTATTATGGGGGACCTGTGGATGACGCACTATTATGGGGGACCTGTGGATGACGCACTATTATGGGGACCTGTGGATGACGCACTATTATGTGGGATCCGTGGATGACACGGCTATGGGGGACCTGCATGATGCACTTTAATGGGGATCTGGGACTACCACCCCCCTCATCCTTAGGAATACACCCATGTACTGTATACCATACATGGCTGTATTCTGAAAGATGAGGGGGGTTGTAGTTACATTTACACTTTGGCCACTACATTAGTCCCTCCCTGGAGTGTTTACAATATTTACAATAAAGGACTACAGCCCCCATCATCCTTCAGAATACACCGATTGATACAGTATATTCTGAAGGCTGATGATGGGGGTTGTGTTCCCCTTCAGTGTTTTTTGCTCACCTATTAGGACCCTTCGTTCAACTGACAACACTTTGTCAGGCTCAGATCACTGATTGGTGGAGGCAGCTCTGCAGAAGTTGTCTCCACCAATCAGCATCCAGCCCTAGCGAGGAGCGGGAGAATCGTTCTTCTCTCTCTCCTCTTTCTTATGATAGTCTCCGTCTGCTGCGGAGATCTAAAATGGAGCCCGCGCATGCGCAGATCGCGATCGTCGAGAGCCGCGATCTCTATCTGCGCCTGCGTAGCCTCCGACGCGATGGACTTCAGGAAAATGGCTACGGAAGGCAGCGCATGCGCAGATGAAGATCTCGCTTCTCTGAGATCTCCATCTGCGCCTGCGTCACCTCCGCCATTTTCCGGAAGTCGCGTTGGAGGCAGCGCAGGCGCAGATAAAGATTTCGGCTATGGCCGCCACCGCAGCGATTGCCGGGGGATCCATGGCGGCCGCCACCGCCACCGCCACCGCAGCCGATTGCCGCGGGATCCTTGGCGGCCGCCACCGCAGCGATTGCAGGGGGATCCATGGCGGCCGCCACCGCCACCAGAGCCGATTGCCGCGGGATCCATGGCGGCCGCCACCGCAGCGATTGCAGGGGGATCCATGGCGGCCGCCACCGCCACCACAGCCGATTGCCGCGGGATCCATGGCGGCCGCCTCCGCTCCAGCGGCAGCACCAGCACCAGCCTCCTGTGACTCACTCCACCGCTGCATCACTGCCCGGTAAGGTACATTCACTTTGTAAGACGCACCCCTATTTTCCCCACAATTTTGGGGTAAAAAAAGTGCGTCTTATAAAGCGAAAAATACGGTAGATATATGTCTTTTGAGATGTAGTAAATGTCTGTGCACACAGTATACATAGTCCAACACATGCAATATCCTGGAGATGTCATGTCTATGGAAGCTTCTGATAGATTTATTAGTAACATTTGAGTTAATTAGAGACACACCTGTGGATATATTTTAATGCACACCTGAAATACATTGCTTCAGACATGTGCATATAAACTCAAGAACAAAAGCAAAAGACTTTGGGAAGATGCTGGCGGAAGCTGGTAAGATTATTCAAAGTGACACTAGTACTGTATCAACATGGGCTGAAAGGCCACTCTGCCAAGAAGAAGCCAATACTCCAAAAGAAACATAAAAAGACAGATTAATGTTGGCAAATACACACAGGAACACAGATCTTAATTTTTGAAGACATGTCCTGTACTCTGACAAAACTAAAATTGAACTGTTTGGCCATAATGACCATTGTTACATTTGAAGGAAAAAGAGAGAAGATTTGAAGCCTAAGAGCACCATCCCAACTGTGAAATACGGGGGTGGCAACATCATGTTGTGGCGTTGTTTTGCTGCAAGGGGGACTGGTGCACCGTACAAAACAGATGGCATCATGAGGAAAAAAGATTATGTGGCAATACTGAAGCAACATCTCAAGACATCAGCCAGGGACTTAAAGCTTTGGTGAAAATAGGTCTTTTAAATGGACAATGACCTGAAGCATACTGCCAAACGGGTTACAAAATGGCTTAAGAATAAGTTTTGGAGTGGCCATCACAAAACCATGATCTAAATCCTGTTGAAAATGTATGGGCAAAGTTGAAAAGGCAGGTGCGAGCATGTTGATCTACAAACATGGGTCAGTTACACCAGTTCTGCCACGAGGAATGGGCCCAAATTCCTACCAACTATTGTAAGAAGCTTGTGGAAAGATATCCAAACCCTTCACCCAAATCACACAGTTTAAGAGCAATGGCCCCAAATACTAATGAAATGTATGTAAACTTTTGACTTTGCAGAAAGTAATAAAAATGCCTTAAAACAGCTTCTCTCTCTCTCTCTCTCTCTCTCTCTCTATTTGGCAATATAAATCATTTTGGTTCCTAATTGACCTAAAATGGGAGAGGTTTATTCTGATCTCATGTCGGATAGTGAGAAAAGCATGCATATGTGTCTTTTAGATAGTTTATGTAAACTTCTGGTTTTAATTATATCACAGTATATTATAGGCTACTCTGTACACTGGCTGTGGTATATCATGTACACAGATATACAGTGCACTGTACTGATCATACCTGGACCTGACTAAAGGACCTCATATACATATGGGCCATATAGTATAATCTGTGATGTCCTTCAGGTTCAGGATTCATCAGTCAGTACAGGATTCTGTGTAGTGATGTCTGTGGTCTCTACTGGGGATCGGAGTGAATTATTGCAGGGGTTTAACCTTTCCTGTAGCTCGAATGAGGCTGGAGTCAATGACCCGGCACTGACAGAGTGACCTGACCTGTATAGGTAAAATATATCTTTGTACCGTGTTAGCCAGTAGAGATAAAAAATTGTTTAAAAGAACTGAAGTCCTCAGTGGTTGATACCTTTTAATGGCTAACTGAAAGGTGGTAATAATAGCAAGCTTTCGAGACTACTCAGGTCTCTTCATCAGGCATGGTATAATACAATCTAAAGAGTCACATATTTATACACAACAGGACATAGAATAGTGCAGTAAAAAAAACCAAAAAAAAACCAAGTTATATGAAACAGAACTCTCACTATGGCAGGGGGGCAAACAGTTGTGGCCATAAATATTGCTGCCGTTCAGTGTGAACGTTTTATTGTCTTCTGATTAGAGTCTGGTCCAGGGCTGTGACGCGCTCGGATGGTCAGAGGAGCACATCTATTAACTGATGTAAAAAGACATGAATCTGTGTCGCCCGTGGATAAGGGGTACTCCGATCCAGGCCACGAGGTCACTTCTGTGGGTATCACGGTGGCGTGACCCGGTCTGTGATCCCAGGCTCCACAGTAAAAAGGGGATTGGGTAAGGGAGATTGTCAGTGACGCCACCCACGGTTGTGGTGATTTTGGTGACACCACCGCTGCTCTGGACAGGGATCCCGGGAGCGGTGACAGGGAGCAGCTGAGTTGTTAGTTCTCCCCTCCGTGGGTAGGGGGTTCGTTGTCCCGGGGCCCTGTGATGGGGTAGGGATGGATGGCAGGCGGGCTACAGGGCCTGGCGAGGTGCAGGGTCGCAGGGGCAGCGCTGTGCCGCACGGCACGGTGGTACTCACTCAGCCCAATGATGCACACAGAGTCTCTGCTGAAACAAACGGCTGGTTGGACGGGTCCCACAGGCGGCTGCGATGTTTTCCCCTGACCCCAGGTTGGTAATGTAAGTCCTTTTCTGCACCTTCCGTACGCTCCTCCTGCGCTCCGGTTTCCAGCTGGCTCCCCGATTCAGTACCGGTGGGCCACCGCCCAGCCCCGTCTACCTGCGGTTCCACC
This sequence comes from Anomaloglossus baeobatrachus, assembly GCF_048569485.1. Taxonomy (NCBI): domain Eukaryota; kingdom Metazoa; phylum Chordata; class Amphibia; order Anura; family Aromobatidae; genus Anomaloglossus; species Anomaloglossus baeobatrachus. The sequence goes on from NC_134354.1 coordinate 635,064,029, forward strand.
AACTGTCTGCTCGGCTCCCTGCAGACGGCCACTACCGTCTGCCTCACTCTCTGCTGCACGAGGGCCCTAGGCTCCAACCTAGGCCCCAGTCTGCGTCTGCCTCTCTGCAGACCTCCTCTCTCTTCCTCTCCTAGACTTGTCTGCGCTTGTTTCCTGCCTCAGGCCAGCTAAACTCCTGGGTGGGCGTCTCCATCTCCTGACTCCGCCCACCTGGTGTGTCTGTCTGATCCCGAGGAAAGGAATCAAGTTTCATTGGGGATGTCTGCTGGGAAACTGCTGGGTCAATTAGGTCAGTTATCAACCACTGAGGACTTCAGTTCTTTTAAACAATTTTTCTGACCTGTATAAAAATTCAGACTCATGTGTCGCGGGCGGGGAGGAGGGTGTCAGCACACCGCGCTCACCCCCTCTGCTCGGGTCCGACAGCTGCTCAGTGGTGGCTCGAGCTGTGGGCCGGATCCCGGGGTTTCTCGAGCGACACTCCTCGCCCGTGAGTGAAAAGGGGTTTGTGGTTGGGTGTGGGGATTGTTATAGTTCGTGACGCCACCCACGGTTGTGGTGATTTCACCACCGCTGCTCTATACGGGGCTCCCGGGGATGGTGATGCGGAGCAGCCAGGTGTTGTGTTGCCCCTCCGTGGGTAGGGGTTGGTGATCCCGGGGCCCGGTGATGGAGAAGTAGGTGCGGGGCCTGATGGGCGCAGGGACGCGGGGGCAGCGCTGTGCCTTGCGGCACTGTGATACTCACTCAGCCTGAGACATGGACACAGTTTGTACGGTAAACCAAACGGCTGGTAGGACGGTCCCACAGACGGCTGCACCTGCACTCCCGGTAGGTGACGGTGATGTCCCTCTTCCTTGCACCTATGGTTGACTTGTGGTAGCGGTGGATTCCCTCCGGTTACCCGCTCCCAGACTGCAATCTGGGCCGGAGGAGCTCTACACTTTGCCCGCAGGCGCTGGCCCTGAGAAACTGGTGCCGTGGCGGTGGCGGTGTCTCTCTGCTTCAGGTTGGGCTGTTGCCTTCAATCGGGACTTGGTTGTTGGGGGATCTACGTCCCCTTTACTGACGGATTCGGCAAATTTGGCGACTCCTAGCCTTGCCGGGGTCCGAGAGGCCCCTGCCCTGGTGCTCACAGTAGGATAAGCTCGGGCACACAAAATGAAAGTCTGAGACAAAATGATGCTGGTGAAACAATCCGCTTGTTTTTTATTTTGGTGCAAAGGTCAAAAATAATTAGATACAATTTTTTCTAACGTTTCGGCCCCTGTCTATAGGCCTTCGTCAGAGAAATCTATAATAAAGGTATACAGAAAAGAAAAAAAGAACATGTTCATAAAAGCATAATCATAATATCGCACATCTGCAACATATAGAAGAATGAGAACAATTTACATGATATGCACCAAAAAAAATAAATTGGATATTTGAACAAGTCATGAAATAAAGAGTTTGCATATTCCATATAAAACATGTTAGTTTTTCATGATTTTCATTACATATAACAGGAGAGACAGACCACACAAAGGTAAATTCGAAGACGTACCTATATGGTCAAAGAGGATAAATATGTATGATTCCCACATAAAGGAGATCCAAATATAGCTTTAATGAATTGCCTAAAAAATAGACATGGATTTTTTAAGATGAAACCCAACATATATTACAAAGTAGAATACTTTTTAGAGAAAGAGTGTATTTCTCTGCAACATGTAGCGGCGAGGGAGAACCAGAGTAATGGTAACAGAGATATAAGGACGAGGTCAAAGAGTTGTACCAGAAGGTTTGAAAAAAGAGGGGGTAAGAGAGGTAAAAGAAGGGTGAATAGAAAGAAATAGAAATAGATGATCCAAAAAAAGGAAATCCAGATAGATCAGAATAGGACTACCTTTGCTGTTGATCAATGTCGTTATATCAAGAAATGGAGATAAGGACACCTCCTCCAGAGGTGACTATAAGCATAATGATATCCACTAATTAGTGCTGTGATAAGAAATATACAACGTATGTTATATGATCACATCCCGCTGTACAGACCACGAATAGTAATATAGAAAAATGTACGTACCCACAGGGTATCTTATACCACAAGGTAGATAACCGCCTCAGAATACAGGGGTGACGTGATGTCCATGTACTCAAGCCTACCAGTGTAAATATATGTCAATATACAGGTGTGTGCCCGCAAAGATAGACAACCATATGATGATATAAAGACTACAAACCGCTCAAGTGTGAATTGAAACGGATCTACGTGGGTCTGCTGGTAGTACTGCAATCCTTGCAACTAATTAAGCGATAGAAGCTTGGTGTTATGGCTGATGAATACACTATAGACAAAAATATCAACAAAAAATATCAAGTGTGTACCCAATAGTCCCTAATAGGGAATCTCAAGTACTAAAAGATAATACATACCGCCCAAAAGTGAGCCAATTTCACATAGGCACCATAAGGAATAATCACACTGAGGGTTAAAGTGCTACAATGTACTGCAATGTGTTGCCTGAAAGACGTATAAAAAAGATCTCTATCTCAGATCAACAGAATAGGGGAAAGAGAAGTGCACAATCAATAAAACACACCTGATCTGCTGATAAAGAGCAGAGATGAGAGGTTTAAGTAGAGCTCATCACATTCCTAAAAGTAAAAGGTAAATAAGAGATAGGAAGCAACCAACATCAATAGAAAGGCAGTAAAAGGCCATGGACGTAACTATACCTGGGGAAAGAGAAAGTCTCAAAAGCATAGGTTGCGACAGCAGTCTCCCAGTGAATCTCCGTGGTGTACAAGGTAATGGGATACCCGCCTTTTTATACAAATCGGATCAGCTGTGAGCACAGATTAGTGACGTCAGGACTTGCCGTGGTGCGTGCTGCCCATGCGCGGAGGAGCCAAAGGGGCTCATCGGCGCATGCGCCTGCCGCGTCCACAGACAGTCTATATGTGTAACCAGCGGCGTGAAGGTAATGGTGGGGCGGGACGTCCGGTCTGTGAACCGCACCATGGAACGCTCCATCGCCCATGCGCAGAAGGGCCCCCAAGGCCGATCGGCGCATGCGCAAGTGGAGATCATCCGACATATAAGGAAAAGGAGAAACGGGCCGGGCGCACGCGCAGACTGGCCGTGGTAAAGGACATGACCGCGCATGAGCGGGCTCACTTCTCCCCAAATTCGTGAGGCCGACAGGGCATTCCGTGTAGTCAATATTGCGTCTGTGATGTGAGATCGTGCAAAAGTCACTGCGCCTGAAAGAAAGAAATAATAGAATTAGTCAATAAAAAGTGGTGAAATGACCAGAACGACACTAGTAAAGAAGATAAAGGAGACTTTTAAGGTAGAAAGAAATAAATAAAGAAAAAAATGAAAAAAATGAATGGAACAAAAGAAGGAAAAAAGGAAAAGAAAAATGATAAAATTGAAATGAAATAAAATAAAATGATAAATGAAATAAAATGATAAATACAACCTAAAAGAAAAAAATAAATTACACTTGAAAATGGAAGAAAAATAAATGATAAAAACAAAAATTAAAAAATAAATAAAAAAATTGATATACAAAAAATAATAAAAAATAAATAAAAGATAAAAAAATATATAAATAAATAATAATAATAATAAATTAATAAAAGGGTATGAAAAAGAAAAGAAGAAAGAAAGAATAAAGAAAAATGAAAAAAGAAAAAAGGAAAAAAGAAAAAGAATAATAATGAGAGAAAGTGAATGAAAATAAAGGAATAAAGAAACAAAAAAGTGACATTCGTCACAATGTATCAACCGAAAATAGAAAGAGAAATATCCAGAAAACAGTGTCATATAGAATAAATCCCCCATAAGATAACTATTCACTCTAAACAAAGACCTCATATTCACGATTAAGACCCAATGGTTCTAACGTTTGTAGGGTATATATCCAAAAAGCCTCTCGTTCTTTTAATTTCTGTATCCTGTTACCACCTCTCCTAGGTTGTGACACATGTTCAAGAACTTGGTATCTCAATTGTGCTACCGTGTGACCCATCTGATGGAAATGTGCTGGAATAGGTAAGAGTGTCTGCTTACACCTGATGGTAGATTTATGTTTACTTATGCGGTCTCAGATATGCTGGGTAGTCTCCCCAACATATCCGAGACCGCACGGACATTTAATTAAGTACACAACATATGATGAATCACATGTGAAAAAGTTCTTGATGTGAAAGATCTTGCCCGTTCGGGGGTGAGAAAAAGTATTCCCTTTGGTGATATTGGAGCATTGGATACAATGCAGACATGGGTAATTACCAGTGCGAGTCGTCAGTAAGGTGGTTTGTCGCGCTGTTCTAATCTGTGACCCAATGTCCGCTCGTACCAATGTGTCTCTCAAATTCTTAGGGCGTTTATTGCAAAAAAGGGGTTTGTTCTGGAATTCAGGAATATCAGGATAGGCCCTTGCCAGTAATGACCAGTGTTCTTAAACACTGGTCATTACTGGCAAGGGCCTATCCTGATATTCCTGAATTCCAGAACAAACCCCTTTTTTGCAATAAACGCCCTAAGAATTTGAGAGACACATTGGTACGAGCGGACATTGGGTCACAGATTAGAACAGCGCGACAAACCACCTTACTGACGACTCGCACTGGTAATTACCCATGTCTGCATTGTATCCAATGCTCCAATATCACCAAAGGGAATACTTTTTCTCACCCCCGAACGGGCAAGATCTTTCACATCAAGAACTTTGTCACATGTGATTCATCATATGTTGTGTACTTAATTAAATGTCCGTGCGGTCTCGGATATGTTGGGGAGACTACCCAGCATATTCGAGACCGCATAAGTAAACATAAATCTACCATCAGGTGTAAGCAGACACTCTTACCTATTCCAGCACATTTCCATCAGATGGGTCACACGGTAGCACAATTGAGATACCAAGTTCTTGAACATGTGTCACAACCTAGGAGAGGTGGTAACAGGATACAGAAATTAAAAGAACGAGAGGCTTTTTGGATATATACCCTACAAACGTTAGAACCATTGGGTCTTAATCGTGAATATGTGGTCTTTGTTTAGAGTGAATAGTTATCTTATGGGGGATTTATTCTATATGACACTGTTTTCTGGATATTTCTCTTTCTATTTTCGGTTGATACATTGTGACGAATGTCACTTTTTTGTTTCTTTATTCCTTTATTTTCATTCACTTTCTCTCATTATTATTCTTTTTCTTTTTTCCTTTTTTCTTTTTTCTTTTTTCATTTTTCTTTATTCTTTCTTTCTTCTTTTCTTTTTCATACCCTTTTATTAATTTATTATTATTATTATTATTTATTTATATATTTTTTTATCTTTTATTTATTTTTTATTATTTTTTGTATATCAATTTTTTTATTTATTTTTTAATTTTTGTTTTTATCATTTATTTTTCTTCCATTTTCAAGTGTAATTTATTTTTTTCTTTTAGGTTGTATTTATCATTTTATTTCATTTATCATTTTATTTTATTTCATTTCAATTTTATCATTTTTCTTTTCCTTTTTTCCTTCTTTTGTTCCATTCATTTTTTTCATTTTTTTCTTTATTTATTTCTTTCTACCTTAAAAGTCTCCTTTATCTTCTTTACTAGTGTCGTTCTGGTCATTTCACCACTTTTTATTGACTAATTCTATTATTTCTTTCTTTCAGGCGCAGTGACTTTTGCACGATCTCACATCACAGACGCAATATTGACTACACGGAATGCCCTGTCGGCCTCACGAATTTGGGGAGAAGTGAGCCCGCTCATGCGCGGTCATGTCCTTTACCACGGCCAGTCTGCGCGTGCGCCCGGCCCGTTTCTCCTTTTCCTTATATGTCGGATGATCGCCACTTGCGCATGCGCCGATCGGCCTTGGGGGCCCTTCTGCGCATGGGCGATGGAGCGTTCCACGGTGCGGTTCACAGACCGGACGTCCCGCCCCACCATTACCTTCACGCCGCTGGTTACACATATAGACTGTCTGTGGACGCGGCAGGCGCATGCGCCGATGAGCCCCTTTGGCTCCTCCGCGCATGGGCAGCACGCACCACGGCAAGTCCTGACGTCACTAATCTGTGCTCACAGCTGATCCGATTTGTATAAAAAGGCGGGTATCCCATTACCTTGTACACCACGGAGATTCACTGGGAGACTGCTGTCACAACCTATGCTTTTGAGACTTTCTCTTTCCCCAGGTATAGTTACGTCCATGGCCTTTTACTGCCTTTCTATTGATGTTGGTTGCTTCCTATCTCTTATTTACCTTTTACTTTTAGGAATGTGATGAGCTCTACTTAAACCTCTCATCTCTGCTCTTTATCAGCAGATCAGGTGTGTTTTATTGATTGTGCACTTCTCTTTCCCCTATGCTGTTGATCTGAGATAGAGATCTTTTTTATACGTCTTTCAGGCAACACATTGCAGTACATTGTAGCACTTTAACCCTCAGTGTGATTATTCCTTATGGTGCCTATGTGAAATTGGCTCACTTTTGGGCGGTATGTATTATCTTTTAGTACTTGAGATTCCCTATTAGGGACTATTGGGTACACACTTGATATTTTTTGTTGATATTTTTGTCTATAGTGTATTCATCAGCCATAACACCAAGCTTCTATCGCTTAATTAGTTGCAAGGATTGCAGTACTACCAGCAGACCCACGTAGATCCGTTTCAATTCACACTTGAGCGGTTTGTAGTCTTTATATCATCATATGGTTGTCTATCTTTGCGGGCACACACCTGTATATTGACATATATTTACACTGGTAGGCTTGAGTACATGGACATCACGTCACCCCTGTATTCTGAGGCGGTTATCTACCTTGTGGTATAAGATACCCTGTGGGTACGTACATTTTTCTATATTACTATTCGTGGTCTGTACAGCGGGATGTGATCATATAACTTACGTTGTATATTTCTTATCACAGCACTAATTAGTGGATATCATTATGCTTATAGTCACCTCTGGAGCAGGTGTCCTTATCTCCATTTCTTGCTATAACGACATTGATCAACAGCAAAGGTAGTCCTATTCTGATCTATCTGGATTTCCTTTTTTTGGATCATCTATTTCTATTTCTTTTTCTTTCTATTCACCCTTCTTTTACCTCTCTTATCCCCTCTTTTTTCAAACCTTCTGGTACAACTCTTTGACCTCGTCCTTTTATCTCTGTTACCATTACTCTGGTTCTCCCTCGCCGCTACATGTTGCAGAGAAATACACTCTTTCTCTAAAAAGTATTCTACTTTGTAATATATGTTGGGTTTCATCTTAAAAAATCCATGTCTATTTTTTAGGCAATTCATTAAAGCTATATTTGGATCTCCTTTATGTGGGAATCATACATATTTATCCTCTTTGACCATATAGGTACGTCTTCGAATTTACCTTTGTGTGGTCTGTCTCTCCTGTTATATGTAATGAAAAATCATGAAAAACTAACATGTTTTATATGGAATATGCAAACTCTTTATTTCATGACTTGTTCAAATATCCAATTTATTTTTTTTGGTGCATATCATGTAAATTGTTCTCATTCTTCTATATGTTGCAGATGTGCGATATTATGATTATGCTTTTATGAACATGTTCTTTTTTTCTTTTCTGTATACCTTTATTATAGATTTCTCTGACGAAGGCCTATAGACAGGGGCCGAAACGTTAGAAAAAATTGTATCTAATTATTTTTGACCTTTGCACCAAAATAAAAAACAAGCGGATTGTTTCACCAGCATCATTTTGTCTCAGACTTTCATTTTGTGCGCCCGAGCTTATCCTACTGTATGCTAATTTTTCTTGGTGCACCTACCTAACCAGTGAGCCAGACTTTAGTATTTTGAACCTGCCCTGGTGCTGACTGTCCTTCGGAACACTGCTCCAGACCACCGGGCACACAGCCAACGGGGTCCTTCCAGGAACTTCCAAACGGTCCCACTCCAGACAGTCACCGCCGTCGCTGACCTTGCTGATCTGGCCCTACACAAAGCTGGACCCTTCAGGCTTTCTTTCTCTTCTGTCACTTCACTTGCTTTCCTCCTTTTCCACTTGTCTACTTTCACTCTCCCTGACTAGACTCTGTTGTTCACTCTTTCATGTCCCTCACTGGACTGACTGCCTGGTTTTCTCCCGCCTCCAGAGCTGTGACCTCCTTGGTGGGCGGAGCCAACCGCCTGGCCCACCCCCTGGTGTGGATCATCAGCCTCTGGAGGAAGGCAACAAGGACCCCTGGCTAGCTGTGGTGTCCCTACCTGGGATGTAAGGTGTGGTGGTGTGTGACCTGTGTCCCCTGGCCTGCCCAGGGCGACACACATGCAGTAATTCACTCTGAGGCCCAGAAGAGTGGCCGACAAGCTGACACTATGAAATCCTGTCTGAAGTTATCAGGAGGTGAGCAACGTCCTGCTACCTCCTCCCTGCAGCCCTCCTGCCTGGCACTATGATTGATGAACTCATACTAAAGTGGGCTTTACACGCTACGATTTCGCTACAGCGATCTCGTTGGGGTCACGGATTTTGTGATGCACATCCGGCCGCTGTAGCGATCTCGTTGTATGTGACTCCTAGGAGCGATTTTGGATCGTTGCGAAAATGTCCAAAATCGCTCCTCGTTGACATGGGGGTCGTTTCCCAATTATCGCTGCTGTCGCTCGGGCGAAGATGATCCTCGTCCCTGCGGCAGCACACATCGCTACGTGTGACGCCGCAGGAACGAGGAACCTCTCCTTACCTGCCACACGCCAGCAATGAGGAAGGAAGAAGGTGGGCGGGATGTTCGTCCCGCTCATCTCTGCCCCTCCGCTTTGATTGGGCAGCCGCTTAGTGACATCGCTGTGACACTGAGCGAACCGCCCCCTTAGAAAGGAGGTGGTTCGACAGTCACAGCGACGTCGCCGAGCAGGTAAGTATGTGTGACACTGCCGAAGCGATAATGTTCGCTACGGCAGCGATCTTCACATATCGCCATAACGATAGGGGCGGGTGCTATCACGCTCGCCATCGCTAGCATCGGCTAGTGATGTCGCAGGGTGTATAGCCACCCTTGCTTCTATTCATAGTAGATTTCCAGTCTGGTCCTCCCACAAGCTCCTCTCTGGCAGGATGAAGCAGCAGCAGGCGTATAGAGTGACATTACTTCTGCAGACACCGCCCACACAGCGCGCAGTGAGCAGCTCTCTATCACAGTAATGTGGACAGCCCAGTAGTTAACTACATTCAAAGGTACAGTGTGGTCCTGTGGCGGCCCTGATCAGCTATTTGGGAATTGGTCCAGCCCTTGTCTACATGGTTCTAATAAACTGTCCCTTCTCCAGCAGCCTGCCCTACACTAACTGCAGTTAACAGTAGTATTATTAGAGAATAGAATATATTTTTTTTACGTAGCAGCAGCAAGGTTGGTAAGGCTAGAATCCCTGCCTACATGACTCTAATACACTATCCCTTCTCCAGCAGATAGCCCTACACTATTTGCAGCAAGAGAAGCATTATTAGAGAATAAAATTGATTTTAATTACACCTGAAAAGGACTGTTAGTAGTTGTACGTAGTAACAGCAAGGTCCGTAAGGCTAGAATCCCTGCCTACATGCCTCTAATACACTATCACACTATCCCTTCTCCAGCAGCTTGCCCTACACTAAATGCAGATAAGAGCGATATTATTAGAAAATAGAATAGATTTTTACATATGAGCAGCAAGGTCTGTAAAGCCTGCTTTACACGGTACGATCTATCGTGCAATTTCACGATCGATCGTACCCGCCCCCGTCGTCTGTGCGTCACGGGCAATTAGCTGCCCGTGGCGCACAAAGTCGTTAACCCCCCTCACACGCACTGACCTGCTGTGCGACGTCGCTGTGGGCGGCGAACATCTTCTTCCTGAAGGGGGAGGGACGTTCGGCGTCACAGTGACGTCACACAGCGGCTGGCCAATAGAAGCTGAGGGGCGGAGATAAACGGGACGTAAACATCCCGCCCACCTCCTTCCTTCCGCATAGCCGGCGGGTGCCGCGGGACGCAGGTAAGCTGCTGTTCATCGTTCCCGGGGTGTCACACGGAGCGGCGTGTGCTACCCCAGGAACGACGAGCAACCGACGCCATTTTAATTAAACGAGATTATGAAACCAAGCGACGAGTACACGACTCACGATTTGTGAGCGATACTGCGTCGCTCGGAGGTGTCACACAGCCCAACGTCGCAAGCGATGCCGGATGTGCGTCACAAAAACCGTGACCCCGACGATCTATCGCACGATAGATCGTCTCGTGTAAAGCACCCTTAAGGCTAGAATTTTTTATACATGACACTAATACCCTCTCCCTTCTCCAACAGATTGCCATATAATGAATGCAGATAAGAGTGGTACAATTGATTTTAGACCTGAAAAAGGACTGCTGATTATAGCATGAGCAAGGTCTGTAAGGCTAGAATCCCTGCCCACATGCCTCTATTACACTCTCTTTACTCCAGAATCTAACCCTACATTATTTGCAGACTTGGAGCTGTATTAGTTTAGAATGAAATCTATTTTAATTAGCCCAGAAAAGTACTGTTGGTTTAATATTTCTCCAGAAGGTACTGTGGCACTATAACACACTGTCCTTTCTCCTACACAAACTCTCCCTACACTATTTACAGGTACAGTGCACTGAGCATGGCATGACCAGGTCTTAAGGCCTCGTTACACGCAACTTGTAAGGCACAGCGAATATAGTGGAGGTATATCGAGGTGCACTTGTTGGTTTGCAAACCGTAGGTAAATCAAATAGGTACAAGGCACTCTCAATGTTTAATTTTCATATAATTTATTCCAAAATAGTTTTCAACATGTGATGTTTCAGCCACTAGGTGGCTTTCATCAGACAACTGGTATCATAAACTGGTCAAAATTGGAGTGTCAAGGCAACGGTATCCACCGCTATGCTGCGTGCCACATGGATACCGTTGCCTTGACACTCCAATTTTGGGAAGTTTATGATACCAGTTGTCTGATGAAGGCCACCTAGTGGCTGAAATGTCACGTGTTTAAAATTACCGTTACACGCAGCGACATCGCTAACGAGATATCGCTGGGGTCATGGAATTCGTGACGCACATCCGGCGTCGTTAGCGACGTCGTTGCGTGTGACACCTACGAGCGACCGCTAACGATCCAAAAAACGGCAAAAATCGTTGATTGTTGACACGTCGTTCCTTTCCCAAATATCGTTGCTCATTTTGGATGCTTCTATTGGTGGCCCGCTGTGTAACGTCGCTGTGACGCCGCACGAACCGCCCCCTTAAAAAAGAGTTTGTTCGCCGGCCACAGCGACGTCGTTAGGAAGGTATGTGCGTGTGACGCGTACTAGCAATATTGTTCGCCACAGGCAGCGATTTGCCCGTGACGCACGGATGGCGGGGGCGGGTGCGATCGCTAGCGACATCGCTAGCGATGTCGCAGCGTGTAAAGTGGCCTTTATATAGACCGACTGACTCTATGCAGCTAGCCAATCACAGTAATGCCAGTAGCCAACATGTTTAGTGGCTGAAAAAAACCTGCAAAACATGCTGGGCGGGGACTGGAGCATGGCACTCGAGTAGCAGACTACTCAATCAGGTATTGAGAGACTCAAACACCCCAATGCTTGATCAAGTGCAGAGTAGAGATGAGCGAACCGGCCGAGGTTCGGCTCGAGTTCGGTTCGTCGAACGGAGGTCCCGTTCGAGTTTGGTTCGTCGAACGTTCGACGAACCGAACTCGAACCGCATAGGAAACAATGGCAGGCTATCACAAACACAGAAAAACACCTAGAAAACACCCTCAAAGGTGTCCAAAAGGTGACAAACAACTCACAACACAACACAAACACATGGGAAAGTGACAAGGACATATACTCATGCGAAAACAAAAGAGCTGGACAAGGAAAAAGAGGAGGAGACAAAGATATAGGCATGGCACGCCCTTCTAAAATCATGTAAAACACCACAAGGTGACTCCAAGCGGAGTCTCCCTTTTTTCCAAAAATTGGGCCCCACACACACCCACCCATTCAGTGGCAGCACTTGTGCCCCAGTTGTACACTTCACAGCTAGATTTGCATCAAGCACATTCAAAAATACGCCATACTTAACCGTCCCCAGGAGGACACCGGGGTAGGTAGCTAAGTCTTTGCTGAACCATGACTTGTTCATCTTGGCTCCTTTTAAAAAACACAGCAAGCAAGGGTTACTCCAAGCGGAGTCTCCCTTTTTTCCAAAAATTGGGCCCCACACACACCCACCCATTCAGTGGCAGCACTTGTGCCCCAGTTGTACACTTCACAGCTAGATTTGCATCAAGCACATTCAAAAATACGCCATACTTAACCGTCCCCAGGAGGACACCGGGGTAGGTAGCTAAGTCTTTGCTGAACCATGACTTGTTCATCTTGCCACCTTTTAAAAAACACAGCAAGCAAGGGTTACTCCAAGCGGAGTCTCCCTTTTTTCCAAAAATTGGACCCCACACACACCCACCCATTCAGTGGCAGCACTTGTGCCCCAGTAGTACACGTCACAGCTAGATTTGCATCAAGCACATTCAAAAATACGCCATAGTTATCCGTCCCCAGGAGGACACCGGGGTAGGTAGCTAAGTCTTTGCTGAACCATGACTTGTTCATCTTGGCTCCTTTTAAAAAACACAGCAAGCAAGGGTTACTCCAAGCGGAGTCTCCCTTTTTTCCAAAAATTGGGCCACACAGGCACTCACCCCTTCAGTGGCAGCACTTGTGCCCCAGTTGTACACTTCACAGTTAGATTTGCATCAAGCACATTCAAAAATGTGCCATACTTAACCGTTTCCAGGATGACCCCGGGGTAGGTAACAAAGTCTTTCCTGATCCCAGATCTGTTCATCTTGGATCATTTTTAAAAACAATGTAAGCAAGGGTTACTCCAAGCGGAGTATCCCTTTTTTTCAAAAAATTGGGCCACACAGACACCCCATCAGTGGCAGCACTTGTGCCCTAGTTGCAAACAGGATGTTTTGATTTGCATCAAGCACATTCCAAATCCACAAGCATTTACTCTCCCCAGGATGACACAGGGGTAGTAAATTCCTTGTGGATCCATGACTTGTTCATTTTGATGAACGTTAGTCTGTCCACATTGTCACTGGACAGACGCGTGCGCTTATCTGTCAGCACACACCCAGCAGCACTGAAGACACGTTCAGAGACAACGCTGGCAGCTGGACACGACAAAATCTCCAAGGCGTAAGTTGAGAGCTCTGGCCATTTTTCAAGATTTGAAGCCCAAAATGAGCAAGGCTCCATTTGCAAAGTCATGGCATCAATGTTCATTTGGAGATACTCCTGTATCATCCTCTCCAGCCGTTGACTATGTGTCAGACTTGTTGTCTCTGGTGGCCTTGCAAAGGACGGTCTAAAAAAATTATGAAAAGATTCCATAAAATTGCTGTTACCAGCACCAGATACGGTGCTGCTGGGACGGGTAGACTGTTGAAGATGACGAGACCGTCCCATGTTTGTCAAGTTACAACTGGGAGATTCACTCCCTGCACCTGCACGGTTGTTTGGTGGAAAAGCCGAGCTAAGATTGAGTAGCAGCTTCTGCTGATACTCCTGCATACGTGCGTCCCTTTCCATGGCTGGAATTATGTCACAAAATTTGGACTTGTACCGGGGATCTAATAGTGTGGCAAGCCAGTATTCATCATCACTTCTAATTTTGACAATACGAGGGTCATGTTGGAGGTAGTGCAGCAAGAAGGCGCTCATGTGTCTTGCGCAGCCATGCGGACCAAGTCCACGCTGTGTTTGTGGCATAGAGGTGCTAACCGTTCTTTCTTCCTCTGACATCTCCCCCCAACCTCTTTCAACTGAAATTTGACCAAGGTCTCCCTCATCCGCTGAGTCTTCCATGTCCATGGACAATTCGTCCTCCATTTCTTCATGTTCTCCTGCACCTTCTTCAACATTTCGCCTGCTACCATGCGCCCTTGTTGATCCCTGTCCCCCATGGTCCCATGCCTGCCACGTTGGTGATGATGAACGTCTGGACCTTGTTGATGTTGTTGTGTCTTGCGCATATGAATCCTCCTGTAGTTCCTCCCCTTCCTGTTGTCCCACCCCTTGACTCCGAATAGTGTTTAGCGTGTGCTCCAGCATGTAAATGACTGGAATTGTCATGCTGATAATGGCATTGTCAGCGCTAAACATATTCGTCGCCATGTCGACACTGTGCAGAAGGGTGCATAGGTCCTTGATCTGAGACCACTCCATCAGGTGATCTGCCCCACCTCTGCATCTCGTTGGCCCAGGCTATGCGTCATGACGTATTGCACCAGGGCTCGGCGGTGCTGCCACAGTCGCTGTAACATGTGGAGAGTCGAATTCCAGCGTGTCGGCACATCGCATTTCAGGCGATGAACCGGCAGGCCGAAAGACTTCTGGAGCGATGCAAGTCACTCAGCTGCGGCGGTTGAACGACGGAAGTGAGCAGACAGTTTTCGTGCCCTGGTCAGAAGGCCATCTAGGCCGGGATAGTGTGTTAAAAATTGCTGGACAACAAGGTTCAACACGTGAGCCATACAAGGCACGTGTGTCACCTTGCCCAGGCGAAGGGCCGCACCCAGGTTTGCAGCATTGTCGCACACGGCCTTACCAGGCTGCAGGTTGAGTGGAGACAACCATTTATTAAACTCAGTCTCCAGAGCTGCCCACAACTCAGCCGCTGTGTGACTCCTATTTCCAAGACATGTCAAGCTAAGACCGCCTGATGCCGTTGCGCTCTGCTGCCAGCATTGTAATGAGGGGTGCGTGATTCCTTCTGTGCAGTGCGAACACTGGTGGCCTGACCAGGCAGGCTTGGGGCGGAGGTGGAGGACCCAGATGAGGTGGAGGAGGCAGAAGCAGTGGTGGAACTTGGACAGACAGAGGATTGACACACAAGTCGTGGGGACGGCAAGACTTGTGAAGCAGACCCTTCACCATCTATCACCATAGTTACCCAGTGCCCAGTCAGCAACATGTAACGTCCCTGTCCATGCTTACTGGTCCAAGTATCGGTGGTGAAATCCACCCGTTCACACACAGAGTTTCTCAAGGAATCGGTGATGTTGTGTGCGACATGCTGTTGTAGCGCGGGCACACCTTTCTTAGAGAAGTAGTGGCGACTGGGCATCTGGTACTGGGGCACAGCGACAGACATAAGGTCTCTAAAATCCTGTGTGTCCACCAGGCGTAAAGGCAGCATTTCGGTAGCCAAGAGCTTACAGAGGGATAAAGTCAACCTCTTAGCTTTGTCATGGGTCGCAGGAAATGGCCTTTTATTTGTCCACATCTGAGGGACAGAGATCTGGCTGCTGTGTGTAGACGGTGTTGAGTAGGGTGTCCCTGGAAAAATGCAGCTTTGTGAGGAAAGTGCAGGCGTACACATGATGTTGCCTTCATCCAACGTTGGTGCTATCGATGTCTGAGAGAGCTGTACACACGTACTTGTTTCCCCTTCCAAACCAACTGACGACCTACCAAGCAAACTGCCTGTTGCGGTTACAGTGGTGGAAGTTGTGCGTGGAAAACCAGGTGTGACAGCTGTCCCCACAGTCCTAGAAGATGAAGAGCGCGCGGATGCACTAGAAGGGGCTGGCGGTGGATGGTTCGCTCCGCTAGGCCGCATTGCAGCATGGTGAGCTTCCCACCGGGACATATGATATTTATTCATGTGACGATTCATGGAAGAAGTTGTCAAACTGCTGAGGTTTTGCCCTCTACTAACAGAATCATGACAAATTTTACAGATCACATATTTGGGCGATCTTTTGCTATGTCAAAAAAGGACCAGGCTAGGCAAGGCTTAGAGGGCATGCGACCTGCTGATCCACCCCGACTAGTGCTCAGAGGCACAGTGGTGGCTGAGGATGCAGTTGTAGACGTGCTACCAGTACTCCTACTCTCTCCAGGAAGGCGCAAGGTAACTTCGTCGTCAGTTGCATCCTCCTCCACCGTCTCTGTTGACCTGTTGACCTCCTCGAGGGCCTGACTGTGGGTTGACAGTAGGTGGGATCTAGAACTTCCTCATCAATTGTTGTGTTTGCACTCCCCTCACCCTCAGACCGAGCATCTTCTTGCCCTGACCGAATAGAATATTTAAGTTGTCATCCCAATCTGATATCTGCGTCTCATCGTCATCAGTATGTTCCTCATTGTCTATAACAACAGGTGTTACAGTTTGTGAAAAAGGGTCAACATTATGCTCAGAAACTTGGTCCTCACTGCCTGAATCAGAGTCACAAAGGTTCTGGGCATCACTGCAGACCATTTCCTGGTCTGTACCCACTGTAGCTTGGGAGCAGACCTCTGATTCTCAGGCTATAGTGTGACTGAACAGCTCTGCAGACTCAGCCATCTCAATTCCACCATACTGTGCAGGGCGGATGGAGACTTCAGAGCTGGGAGAAAGCAAGTTTGATTGGGATGACAACTCAGAGCACTGGTGTTTTTTGGATGCGGTAGTTTAGATGGCGGAGAGGGCACTTGTTGGACCACTTGAGATCCATTCAAGCATTTTCCTTTTTTGGCCATCATCTACCTTTGTTCCAGTTGTTCGTGTCCGTAAAAAAGGGAGCACATCGGATTGTCCACGGTAAGTAGTAGACATCTTACTTTTGCTGGAAGATGGTCTATCTTCAGCAGATGTTAATGGAGCTTTGCCACCTTCCCCACGGACAAACCCTTTTTTTCCTTTTCCAACACGCCTCTTCCCCTTTCCACCTGCATCTGTCATTTTGCCACTCATTTTGATTGCGACAAGATTGTGCACTTAAAATGTGGTAGTAAAAATTGAGAGGTGGTGTAGATTGCAGCGGTGGTCTATCTTTATTAACAGCAGAATAAACAACAATAACTATCCCTGACAATGCAACTACGGCCCTTAAACTGGCAGCATAGTTTGCTAGTATAATGGCTTAGTAACAATGAGTTTGAGTGTGCAATGCAGGCAGACGTGCTGCAAATATCTTTGCACTAGTGGGACAATACAGAAGTCCAACAGCCACGTTTAGGATGCCACTAAGTTTCCTCAGTGTTTGCTAGTATAAAGGCTTAGTAACAATGAGTTTGAGTGTGCAATGCAGGCAGACGTGCTGCAAATATCTTTGCACTAGTGGGACAATACAGAAGTCCAACAGCCACTTTTAGGATGCCACTAAGTTCACTCAGTGTTTGCTAGTATAATGTCTTAGTAACAATGAGTTTGAGTGTGCAATGCAGGCAGACGTGCTGCAAATATCTTTGCACTAGTGGGACAATACAGAAGTCCAACAGCCACGTTTAGGATGCCACTAAGTTTCCTCAGTGTTTGCTAGTATAATGTCTTAGTAACAATGAGTTTCAGTGTGCAATGCAGGCAGACGTGTTGCAAATATCTTTGCACTAGTGGGACAATACAGAAGTCCAACAGCCACTTTTAGGATGCCACTAAGTTTCCTCAGTGTTTGCTAGTATAATGGCTTAGTAACAATGAGTTTGAGTGTGCAATGCAGGCAGACGTGCTGCAAATATCTTTGCACTAGTGGGACAATACAGAAGTCCAACAGCCACGTTTAGGATGCCACTAAGTTCACTCAGTTTTTGCTAGTATAATGGCTTAGTAACAATGAGTTTGAGTGTGCAATGCAGGCAGACGTGCTGCAAATATCTTTGCACTAGTGGGAAAATACAGAAGTCCAACAGCCACGTTTAGGATGCCACTAAGTTCACTCAGTGTTTGCTAGTATAATGGCTTAGTAACAATGAGTTTGAGTGTGCAATGCAGGCAGACGTGCTGCAAATATCTTTGCACTAGTGGGACAATACAGAAGTCCAACAGCCACTTTTAGGATGCCACTAAGTTCACTCAGTGTTTGCTAGTATAATGGCTTAGTAACAATGAGTTTGAGTGTGCAATGCAGGCAGACGTGCTGCAAATATCTTTGCACTAGTGGGACAATACAGAAGTCCAACAGCCACGTTT
This sequence comes from Anomaloglossus baeobatrachus, assembly GCF_048569485.1. Lineage (NCBI taxonomy): Eukaryota > Metazoa > Chordata > Amphibia > Anura > Aromobatidae > Anomaloglossus > Anomaloglossus baeobatrachus. The sequence continues at coordinate 635,082,028 of NC_134354.1, forward strand.
AGGATGCCACTAAGTTCACTCAGTGTTTGCTAGTATAATGGCTTAGTAACAATGAGTTTGAGTGTGCAATGCAGGCAGACGTGCTGCAAATATCTTTGTACTAGTGGGACAATACAGAAGTCCAACAGCCACGTTTAGGATGCCACTAAGTTTCCTCAGTGTTTGCTAGTATAATGCCTTAGTAACAATGAGTTTGAGTGTGCAATGCAGGCAGACGTGCTGCAAATATCTTTGCACTAGTGGGACAATACAGAAGTCCAACAGCCACTTTTAGGATGCCACTAAGTTCACTCAGTGTTTGCTAGTATAATTTCTTAGTAACAATGAGTTTGAGTGTGAAATGCAAGCAGACGTGCTGCAAATATCTTTGCACTAGTGGGACAATACAGAAGTCCAACAGCCACGTTTAGGATGCCACTAAGTTCACTCAGTGTTTGCTAGTATAATGTCTTAGTAACAATGAGTTTGAGTGTGCAATGCAGGCAGACGTGCTGCAAATATCTTTGCACTAGTGGGACAATACAGAAGTCCAACAGCCACGTTTAGGATGCCACTAAGTTCACTCAGTGTTTGCTAGTATAATGGCTTAGTAACAATGAGTTTGAGTGTGCAATGCAGGCAGACGTGCTGCAAATATCTTTGTACTAGTGGGACAATACAGAAGTCCAACAGCCACGTTTAGGATGCCACTAAGTTTCCTCAGTGTTTGCTAGTATAATGCCTTAGTAACAATGAGTTTGAGTGTGCAATGCAGGCAGACGTGCTGCAAATATCTTTGCACTAGTGGGACAATACAGAAGTCCAACAGCCACTTTTAGGATGCCACTAAGTTCACTCAGTGTTTGCTAGTATAATGTCTTAGTAACAATGAGTTTGAGTGTGCAATGCAGGCAGACGTGCTGCAAATATCTTTGCACTAGTGGGACAATACAGAAGTCCAACAGCCACGTTTAGGATGCCACTAAGTTTCCTCAGTGTTTGGTAGTATAATGTCTTAGTAACAATGAGTTTCAGTGTGCAATGCAGGCAGACGTGTTGCAAATATCTTTGCACTAGTGGGACAATACAGAAGTCCAACAGCCACTTTTAGGATGCCACTAAGTTTCCTCAGTGTTTGCTAGTATAATGGCTTAGTAACAATGAGTTTGAGTGTGCAATGCAGGCAGACGTGCTGCAAATATCTTTGCACTAGTGGGACAATACAGAAGTCCAACAGCCACGTTTAGGATGCCACTAAGTTCACTCAGTTTTTGCTAGTATAATGGCTTAGTAACAATGAGTTTGAGTGTGCAATGCAGGCAGACGTGCTGCAAATATCTTTGCACTAGTGGGAAAATACAGAAGTCCAACAGCCACGTTTAGGATGCCACTAAGTTCACTCAGTGTTTGCTAGTATAATGGCTTAGTAACAATGAGTTTGAGTGTGCAATGCAGGCAGACGTGCTGCAAATATCTTTGCACTAGTGGGACAATACAGAAGTCCAACAGCCACGTTTAGGATGCCACTAAGTTCACTCAGTGTTTGCTAGTATAATGGCTTAGTAACAATGAGTTTGAGTGTGCAATGCAGGCAGACGTGCTGCAAATATCTTTGTACTAGTGGGACAATACAGAAGTCCAACAGCCACGTTTAGGATGCCACTAAGTTTCCTCAGTGTTTGCTAGTATAATGCCTTAGTAACAATGAGTTTGAGTGTGCAATGCAGGCAGACGTGCTGCAAATATCTTTGCACTAGTGGGACAATACAGAAGTCCAACAGCCACTTTTAGGATGCCACTAAGTTCACTCAGTGTTTGCTAGTATAATTTCTTAGTAACAATGAGTTTGAGTGTGAAATGCAGGCAGACGTGCTGCAAATATCTTTGCACTAGTGGGACAATACAGAAGTCCAACAGCCACGTTTAGGATGCCACTAAGTTCACTCAGTGTTTGCTAGTATAATGTCTTAGTAACAATGAGTTTGAGTGTGCAATGCAGGCAGACGTGCTGCAAATATCTTTGCACTAGTGGGACAATACAGAATTCGAACAGCCACGTTTAGGATGCCACTAAGTTTCCTCAGTGTTTGCTAGTATAATGGCTTAGTAACAATGAGTTTGAGTGTGCAATGCAGGCAGACGTGCTGCAAATATCTTTGCACTAGTGGGACAATACAGAAATCCAACAGCCACGTTTAGGATGCCACTAAGTTCACCCAGTGTTTGCTAGTATAATGGCTTAGTAACAATGAGTTTGAGTGTGCAATACAGGCAGAAGTGCTGCAAATATCTTTGCACTAGTGGGACAATACAGAAGTCCAACAGCCACTTTTAGGATGCCACTAAGTTCACTCAGTGTTTGCTAGTATAATGGCTTAGTAACAATGAGTTTGAGTGTGCAATGCAGGCAGACGTGCTGCAAATATCTTTGCACTAGTGGGACAATACAGAAGTCCAACAGCCACGTTTAGGATGCCACTAAGTTCACTCAGTGTTTGCTAGTATAATGGCTTAGTAACAATGAGTTTGAGTGTGCAATGCAGGTGTCGCGGGCGGAGGAGGGGACGCTGCGCTCTCCAACTGCTCGGGTCCGCCTGCCGCTGCGGCTGCGGCCTGCTGCTGCTCGGTGGCTCGAGCGATGGGCCGGATCCCGGGGACTCGAGCGGCGCTCCTCGCCCGTGAGTGAAAGGGGTTTGGTTGTTGGGTTAGTTTATTGTCCGTGACGCCACCCACGGTTGTGGTGATTGTGTGGACACCATCGCTGCTCTGTCTGGGGGTCCCGGGAGTGGTGGTATGGAGCAGCCAGTTGTTGATTTGCCCCTCCGTGGGTAGGGGGTTTGGTGGTCCTGGGGCCCAGTGATGGGGTTGGGATGGTGGACAGGCAGGTTATGGGGCCTGTGGAGGTGCAGGGGCGCAGGGACAGCGCTGTGCCGCACGGCACGGAGGTACTCACTCAGCCAAATGATGATGACAAAGTTCTCGGTAAACAAGCGGCTGGTTGGACGGGTCCCTCGGACGGCTACTGTGCTGATGTTCCCTGCAGTTAGCAGTGACGGTCTCTTCCCTGCACCTATGTATAGTCCTGTGGTAGCGATGGATTCCCACCGGTAACCCGCTCCCCGACCTGGATATGAGCCGGAGGAGCCCCTCTCTTGCCCGCAGGCACTGGCCCTGGGAAACTGGTGCCTTGGCGGTGGCGGTGTCTCCCCTTAACGGTCGGACTGTTGCCTTCAATCGGGACTTGGTTGTTGGGAGACCCAGTGGTCCCCTTCACTGACGGATTTGGCAAATTATGGCGACTCCTAGCCTTGCCGGGATCCGAAAGGCCCCTGCCCTGGTGCTGACTGTTCTTTGTATACCGCTCCGGTACCGCCGGGTCACCACCCGTCCACGGTCCTTTCGGCAACCTCCGAGCAATCTCTCCTGCAGACAGTCACCGCCGTCTGCCAACCTTGCTGTCTCAGTCCGGGGCACACACCCGGACCAACTTCAGGCTTCTTGCTGTCACTTTTCTCTTTTCACTTCTTCCTTCTCTCACTGTTTTCTCCTCACACTTCAAACTCTCAAACTCATCTCTCTTCAAACTCCAAACTCTATCTGCCTGGTTTTCCCGCCTCCAGGGCTGTGAACTCCTCGTTGGGTGGAGCCAACCACCTGGCCCACTCCCTGGTGTGGACATCAGCTCCTGGAGGAAGGCAACAAGGATTTGTGTTTTGACCTTGGTGTTCCTGCAGGGAATGTGGGGTGCGTGTGGTGTTGTGACCTGTGACCCCTGGCTTGCCCAGGACGTCACATTCCCCCTTAGCAAAACGCAGACCGTCCTCGGGCTGCCCGTCCAACACCGGTTTTATTTTCCTTTTGTTTTTCTGAAAAGATAAAAAAAAACGGTAACACATATACAGGTATACTAACATCATCCCACAGCGGGAGGCACATTTCTTTGACGTTACGGTTTTAAACGGTTAACGGTTACGGTCTCCGCTCTCTCCCACCCAAGCAACCTGGCCCTGATGCTGCCCCTAGAAAACAGGCAGCACCCTTTGACCCCAGTCCTGCACCAAGTTACCCGAGCGGGATCTGTCCTTCCCCTCCAGAGGGTAGCCACCGATTCCTGTGGTGGCTGGGCCCCAGCCGGCTCTACTGCGGGCCCTCCCTCCAACCTGCCTCTCCGGAGGCGGCAATTGCGGAAACGGTAACGGTAACTCAACTTATTTACAAGCCACTATCGTCTGTGGTTGCCCTGCAATTTCACGGGCTTGTCCATGAGCAGTTCCTCATGCCAAACAATTTTCAAACGGTCCCCACGGGGACAACGGTGCCGGCAACGGCCGGTTTTCAAATCACGGTTAATCAGGTGACTGTTCGGTAATCATCACTTATCATCTTTTGCAAACTTTTAAACACACACAGACTTTGGTCCCAACGGGGACGGTGCAGCGGGCCTCCGCTGACCTTGAGGCGGCTACCACCGCAGGGGGTCGGCCCACTCCAGGACCGAGCGGTACATGGGGTTTTCTTTCCACTGGCAGTTCAACCCCGAACCACTGACAGCCGTTAAGAACGGCGGCGGAAGCGGCATACTTGGGACCTCTTCCTCCATCAACGGCATTCTCTCCGGACCCCCGGCCGCGGTGCTGATGTCCGTTACCCACTCGATCAGGGCCGGTTCTGGGGTTTGGGTGGACTGATCGCGACGCGGCACGGCTGCAGCGGCCCCTTGCTCACGGGCCCCCACTACGGCAACCATCCTGCGCATCTCCGCCTTCCAATCCATCAACTGCTGCAGGCTCTGCGCCCTCACCTTCAAGCAGAACCGACCCAACTCCCGCTCCAGCCACTCAGCGGTCCCGGCGAGGAGTTCACCTGGGCCGCAGTCTTCAAAGGCTACTCCTCCTCGTTTCCCCCAGAGCTTGGATGCTCCAGTCGCGGGTATTCCCGCGCTCCAATTCGAGGACGCCGCCATCTCTCCATCCGTGTTCCCCTTAGCTTCTTTCCGGCCCCTCCTCTATCGGGGCGGAGTTTTGGCCTTCGCACCTCTGCTACTCGAGAAGACGCTCGAGCGGGAACTCTTCGCGCCAAAGATGGCGGCTTCTGAAATTCTCCGGCCGGATACCTCCGGCGGTCACAAGGCGCACCTCTACCCAACAGCAGAGCGGTAAGATCCTGTTCGTGATGCCAAGTTGTCGCGGGCGGAGGAGGGGACGCTGCGCTCTCCCACTGCTCGGGTCCGGCTGCCGCTGCGGCTGCGGCCTGCTGCTGCTCGGTGGCTAGAGCGATGGGCCGGATCCCGGGGACTCGAGCGGCGCTCCTCGTCCGTGAGTGAAAGGGGTTTGGTTGTTGGGTTAGTTTATTGTCCGTGACGTGCTGCAAATATCTTTGTACTAGTGGGACAATACAGAAGTCCAACAGCCACGTTTAGGATGCCACTAAGTTTCCTCAGTGTTTGCTAGTATAATGCCTTAGTAACAATGAGTTTGAGTGTGCAATGCAGACGTGCTGCAAATATCTTTGCACTAGTGGGACAATACAGAAGTCCAACAGCCACGTTTAGGATGCCACTAAGTTTCCTCAGTGTTTGCTAGTATAATGGCTTAGTAACAATGAGTTTGAGTGTGCAATGCAGGCAGACGTGCTGCAAATATCTTTGCACTAGTGGGACAATACAGAAATCCAACAGCCACGTTTAGGATGCCACTAAGTTCACCCAGTGTTTGCTAGTATAATGGCTTAGTAACAATGAGTTTGAGTGTGCAATACAGGCAGAAGTGCTGCAAATATCTTTGCACTAGTGGGACAATACAGAAGTCCAACAGCCACTTTTAGGATGCCACTAAGTTCACTCAGTGTTTGCTAGTATAATGGCTTAGTAACAATGAGTTTGAGTGTGCAATGCAGGCAGACGTGCTGCAAATATCTTTGCACTAGTGGGACAATACAGAAGTCCAACAGCCACGTTTAGGATGCCACTAAGTTCACTCAGTGTTTGCTAGTATAATGGCTTAGTAACAATGAGTTTGAGTGTGCAATGCAGGTGTCGCGGGCGGAGGAGGGGACGCTGCGCTCTCCCACTGCTCGGGTCCGCCTGCCGCTGCGGCTGCGGCCTGCTGCTGCTCGGTGGCTCGAGCGATGGGCCGGATCCCGGGGACTCGAGCGGCGCTCCTCGCCCGTGAGTGAAAGGGGTTTGGTTGTTGGGTTAGTTTATTGTCCGTGACGCCACCCACGGTTGTGGTGATTGTGTGGACACCATCGCTGCTCTGTCTGGGGGTCCCAGGAGTGGTGGTATGGAGCAGCCAGTTGTTGATTTGCCCCTCCGTGGGTAGGGGGTTTGGTGGTCCCGGGGCCCAGTGATGGGGTTGGGATGGTGGACAGGCGGGTTATGGGGCCTGTGGAGGTGCAGGGGCGCAGGGGCAGCGCTGTGCCGCACGGCACGGAGGTACTCACTCAGCCAAATGATGATGACAAAGTTCTCGGTAAACAAGCGGCTGGTTGGACGGGTCCCTCGGACGGCTACTGTGCTGATGTTCCCTGCAGTTAGCAGTGACGGTCTCTTCCCTGCACCTATGTATAGTCCTGTGGTAGCGATGGATTCCCACCGATAACCCGCTCCCCGACCTGGATATGAGCTGGAGGAGCCCCTCTCTTGCCCGCAGGCACTGGCCCTGGGAAACTGGTGCCTTGGCGGTGGCGGTGTCTCCCCTTAACGGTCGGACTGTTGCCTTCAATCGGGACTTGGTTGTTGGGAGACCCAGTGGTCCCCTTCACTGACGGATTTGGCAAATTATGGCGACTCCTAGCCTTGCCGGGATCCGAAAGGCCCCTGCCCTGGTGCTGACTGTTCTTTGTATACCGCTCCGGTACCGCCGGGTCACCACCCGTCCACGGTCCTTTCGGCAACCTCCGAGCAATCTCTCCTGCAGACAGTCACCGCCGTCTGCCAACCTTGCTGTCTCAGTCCGGGGCACACACCCGGACCAACTTCAGGCTTCTTGCTGTCACTTTTCTCTTTTCACTTCTTCCTTCTCTCACTGTTTTCTCCTCACACTTCAAACTCTCAAACTCATCTCTCTTCAAACTCCAAACTCTATCTGCCTGGTTTTCCCGCCTCCAGGGCTGTGAACTCCTCGGTGGGTGGAGCCAACCACCTGGCCCACTCCCTGGTGTGGACATCAGCCCCTGGAGGAAGGCAACAAGGATTTGTGTTTTGACCTTGGTGTTCCTGCAGGGAATGTGGGGTGCGTGTGGTGTTGTGACCTGTGACCCCTGGCTTGCCCAGGACGTCACATTCCCCCTTAGCAAAATGCAGACCGTCCTCGGGCTGCCCGTCCAACACCGGTTTTATTTTCCTTTTGTTTTTCTGAAAAGATAAAAAAAAATGGTAACACATATACAGGTATACTAACATCATCCCACAGCGGGAGGCACATTTGTTTAACGTTACGGTTTTAAACGGTTAACGGTTACGGTCTCCGCTCTCTCCCACCCAAGCAACCTGGCCCTGATGCTGCCCCTAGAAAACAGGCAGCACCCTTTGACCCCAGTCCTGCACCAAGTTACCCGAGCGGGATCTGTCCTTCCCCTCCAGAGGGTAGCCACCTGTTCCTGTGGTGGCTGGGCCCCAGCCGGCTCTACTGCGGGCCCTCCCTCCAACCTGCCTCTCCGGAGGCGGCAATTGCGGAAACGGTAACGGTAACTCAACTTATTTACAAGCCACTATCGTCTGTGGTTGCCCTGCAATTTCACGGGCTTGTCCATGAGCAGTTCCTCATGCCAAACAATTTTCAAACGGTCCCCACGGGGACAACAGTGCCGGCAACGGCCGGTTTTCAAATCACGGTTAATCAGGTGACTGTTCGGTAATCATCACTTATCATCTTTTGCAAACTTTTAAACACACACAGACTTTGGTCCCAACGGGGACGGTGCAGCGGGCCTCCGCTGACCTTGAGGCGGCTACCACCGCAGGGGGTCGGCCCACTCCAGGACCGAGCGGTACATGGGGTTTTCTTTCCACTGGCAGTTCAACCCCGAACCACTGACAGCCGTTAAGAACGGCGGCGGAAGCGGCATACTTGGGACCTCTTCCTCCATCAACGGCATTCTCTCCGGACCCCCGGCCGCGCTGCTGATGTCCGTTTCCCACTCGATCAGGGCCGGTTCTGGGGTTTGGGTGGACTGATCGCGACGCGGCACGGCTGCAGCGGCCCCTTGCTCACGGGCCCCCACTACGGCAACCATCCTGCGCATCTCCGCCTTCCAATCCATCAACTGCTGCAGGCTCTGCGCCCTCACCTTCAAGCAGAACCGACCCAACTCCCGCTCCAGCCACTCAGCGGTCCCGGCGGGGAGCTCACCTGGGCCGCAGTCTTCAAAGGCTACTCCTCCTCGTTTCCCCCAGAGCTTGGATGCTCCAGTCGCGGGTATTCCCGCGCTCCAATTCGAGGACGCCGCCATCTCTCCATCCGTGTTCCCCTTAGCTTCTTTCCGGCCCCTCCTCTATCGGGGCGGAGTTTTGGCCTTCGCGCCTTTGCTACTCGAGAAGACGCTCGAGCGGGAACTCTTCGCGCCAAAGATGGCGGCTTCTGAAATTTTCCGGCCGGATACCTCCGGCGGTCACAAGGCGCACCTCTACCCAACAGCAGAGCGGTAAGATCCTGTTCGTGATGCCAAGTTGTCGCGGGCGGAGGAGGGGAAGCTGCGCTATCCCACTGCTCGGGTCCGGCTGCCGCTGCGGCCTGCTGCTGCTCGGTGGCTAGAGCGATGGGCCGGATCCCGGGGACTCGAGCGGCGCTCCTCGCCCGTGAGTGAAAGGGGTTTGGTTGTTGGGTTAGTTTATTGTCCGTGACGCCACCCACGGTTGTGGTGATTGTGTGGACACCACCGCTGCTCTGTCTGGGGGTCCCGGGAGTGGTGGTATGGAGCAGCCAGTTGTTGATTTGCCCCTCCGTGGGTAGGGGGTTTGGTGGTCCCGGGGCCCAGTGATGGGGTTGGGATGGTGGACAGGCAGGTTATGGGGCCTGTGGAGGTGCAGGGGCGCAGGGGCAGTGCTGTGCTGCACGGCACGGAGGTACTCACTCAGCCAAAGGATGATGACAAAGTTCTTGGTAAACAAGCGGCTGGTTGGACGGGTCCCTCGGACGGCTACGGTGCTGATGTTCCCTGCAGTTAGCAGTGACGGTCTCCTCCCTGCACCTATGTATAGTCCTGTGGTAGCGATGGATTCCCACCGGTAACCCGCTCCCCGACCTGGATATGAGCCGGAGGAGCCCCTCTCTTGCCCGCAGGCGCTGGCCCTGGGAAACTGGTGCCTTGGCGGTGGCGGTGTCTCCCCTTAACGGTCGGACTGTTGCCTTCAATCGGGACTTGGTTGTTGGGAGACCCAGTGGTCCCCTTCACTGACGGATTTGGCAAATTATGGCGACTCCTAGCCTTGCCGGGATCCAAAAGGCCCCTGCCCTGGTGCTGACTGTTCTTTGTATACCGCTCCGGTACCGCCGGGTCACCACCCATCCACGGTCCTTTCGGCAACCTCCGAGCAATCTCTCCTGCAGACGGTCACCGCCGTCTGCCAACCTTGCTGTCTCAGTCCGGGGCACACACCCCGACCAACTTCAGGCTTCTTGCTGTCACTTTTCTCTTTTCACTTCTTCCTTCTCTCACTGTTTTCTCCTCACACTTCAAACTCTCAAACTCATCTCTCTTCAAACTCCAAACTCTATCTGCCTGGTTTTCCCGCCTCCAGGGCTGTGAACTCCTCGGTGGGTGGAGCCAACCACCTGGCCCACCCCCTGGTGTGGACATCAGCCCCTGGAGGAAGGCAACAAGGATTTGTGTTTTGACCTTGGTGTTCCTGCAGGGAATGTGGGGTGCGTGTGGTGTTGTGACCTGTGATCCCTGGCTTGCCCAGGGCGTCGCACAGGCAGACGTGCTGCAAATATCTTTGCACTAGTGGGACAATACAGAAGTCCAACAGCCACGTTTAGGATGCCACTAAGTTCACTCAGTGTTTGCTAGTATAATGGCTTAGTAACAATGAGTTTGAGTGTGCAATGCAGGCAGACGTGCTCAAATATCTTTGCACTAGTGGGACAATACAGAAGTCCAACAGCTACGTTTAGGATGCCACTAAGTTTCCTCAGTGTTTGCTAGTATAATGGCTTAGTAACAATGAGTTTGAGTGTGCAATGCAGGCAGACGTGCTGCAAATATCTTTGCACTAGTGGGACAATACAGAAGTCCAACAGCCACGTTAAGGATGCCACTAAGTTTCCTCAGTGTTTGCTAGTATAATGGCTTAGTAACAATGAGTTTGAGTGTGCAAAGGGCAGGAGGGTACAGTGGCAGGGTTGTGGGTCTCTGGGTAGAGGAAAGGAAGTGTTACGGGGGGCTGTCTGATAATAACCTAAAAGGAGTATCAGACAGTCAGGGTCCACCGTGCAAAGACTTTGCTGCAGACTATGGCAGAGTGCAATACCTCTGTTAACTCACAGAAGGATATAATAAGTAAGTAAAGCAATTCCTCCCTTACTTGGAGGGTGTGTAGAATGATCTCTGTTAATAATCACAGAGACAAAGGCAATGTGTGCGAAATGGCACCTACCTAGGTCCGCTCTTCTAGTGGTGCAAAAGAGACGAACAGCAGCGTAAGCCGCACAAAGCTCCTACATGCGTTCGCTCCACTAGTGTGCGAGGATACGAACCACTAGATATGGCACCTGCCTAGGTCCGCTCTTCTAGTGGTGCAAAAGAGACGAACAGCAGCGTAAGCCGCACAAAGCTCCTACCTCTGTTCGCTCCCCTAGTGTGCGAGGATACGAACAACTGCCAGACGCAGTATAAGGAACGTTACCCTAGCGGCAACGTCCACCTACGAGTAGAATCACAAGGCCCAGCCAGACCATGTGCCTCAGGCACCTGCCTATGTCCGCTCCCCTAAGAGGTAAGGATACGGACAGCAGCCGAAGCTGTAAGGTATAAGAACGCTACCCTGCTGGTAGCGCTCACCTAGCATAGACAGAGGAATGCCTAGAGGAACGCGCACAGAGCGTCTACTCATATGCATGAACCAAGAGGACTGAGCACCATGCGGCGTGTGTCAGGGTCTTATATAGACTCTGTGCCTCATCCAAGATGGAGGACACCAGAGCCAATCCGCTGCCAGAACGACAGGAGTGACGTCATGCTGGCCTATCACCGAGCAAGACGTCACAAGCACATGACCAGCGACCAATCGGCATAGAAGGTGTCAGAGACATGTGACCTCGTGTCAGCGATGATGTCACCCGCACATGTGCAATGGCTCCAAGATTGGACTTAGTCTCCAGCGCTCGCACATGTGCAGTAGCAAGAAATCTGGACTTAGTCTCCAGCGCTCACACATGTGCAGTAGCAAGAAATCTGGACATAGTCTCCAGTGCTCGCAGCAACCGTAACAGTACCTCCCCCTCAAGGGCCCCCCTCCCGGCGACGCAGGTAATCGGCAACTAAGTCGGGAGCATGGACAGCCTCCTCAGGCTCCCAAGAGCGATGTTCCGGGCCATAGCCCTCCCAATCTATCAAGAAGAACCTGCGCCCTCTAACCATCTTAGAACCAACTATGGCTCGTACCTCATAGCTAGAGCGAGAGGAATCAGAGGCAGGAGAGTGCACTTCACGAGCGTGAGGTAAAATAGCCGGCTTTAGCAGTGAGACATGGAATTTGTCATGAATCCTAAGATGGACAGGTAACTTCAATTGATAGACTACAGGATTTACCTGTCGAAGAACCTCATAAGGACCCAGGAAGCGAGGAGCAAATTTGACAGAGCTCACTCTAAGTCTCACGTGTTTTGCAGAGAGCCACACAAAGTCCCCTGGAGAAAAGACAGGAGCCGGGCGACGAAACCGATCGGACACCGTCTTCATACGGTCCTTAGCTGCTTGGATCGACTCTTGAGTCCGATCCCAAACCTCTCTGGCATTAGTTGCCCAGTCGGCCACAAGAGGAGGAGGTGCAGCAGCGGGAAACGGTACCGGTACCCTAGGGTGTTGCCCATTATTGAGTACGAACGGTGTCTGCCCAGTGGCCTCAGCCAGCGAATTGTTAAGGGCAAATTCTGCCCAGGGTAGGAGGGAGGACCAGTTATCGTGGTTCTCAGCAACAAAGTGTCGTAGGTATATAATCATAGATTGATTGGTACGTTCAACCAAACCATTAGTCTCCGGATGGTATGCCGAAGAGAGATTCAACTCAATTTGCAGAAGGCTACAAAGATCTCGCCAGAAACGGGAAGTAAATTGCGGGCCTCTATCACAAATGATACGATCTGGCATCCCGTGAAGCCTAAAGACATGCTTGAGGAATAGTTTGGCTAGTACCCTGGAAGATGGGATTCTCGATAACGGTACGAGATGAACCATCCGGGAGAAATGGTCCGTAATGACCCACACAAATCTATGTCCCTGTGAACATGGAAGATCACCCACAAAGTCCATGCCTACCACCTCCCATGGTCTATCTGGCACTGGTAAAGGATGCAAGAGACCAGCCGGTCTCTGCCGTAATGGACGGTTGCGAGCACACGAGTAGCAGGAACCGACATATCTCTTGACGTGGCTGGCTAAGTGTGGCCACCAATACCACCTCTCCAGTAACTCTCGTGTCCGCCTAATACCAAAATGCCCACCCACCTTTGAGGTGTGGGCCCATGACAGTATATCATTCTGTCGATCAGGCGGAACAAAGGTCTTGCCCGGTGGGATTTGGTCTAACGTCACAGGGGAGAGCGTATGAAAAACCCTGGAGGGAAGGATAAGACGAGGTTCGTCAATCTCTTCCTGGGTAGAAAGCATAGAGCGAGACAGGGCGTCTGCCTTGTTATTCTTACTCCCAGACAGATAGTTGATGGAGAAGTGAAAGCGGGAGAAAAACAAGGACCAGCGGGCTTGGCGAGGATTCAGACGCTGAGCGGTTTGTAAGTACGTCAGATTCTTATGGTCTGTATAGACCTGGAAAGGATGTTTCGCTCCTTCCAGCAAGTGACGCCACTCCTCCAAGGCTAATCTCAAGGCGAGCAGTTCCCTATCCCCAATGGTATAGTTTCTCTCTGCCGGTAAAAAGGTTTTAGCAAAGAAGAAACACGGCCTTTTTCTACCTGCACCGTTCTTTTGATACAAGACCGCACCAGCACCCACTGAAGAGGCATCAACCTCTAAGAGGAAGGGCTTATTCTCATCGGGTCTTTGAAGAACGGGAGCAGTTGAAAAGTGTCTTTTTACTGCCTCAAAAGCCTGAGATGTCTCAGTAGACCAGGCTTTGGGATTAGCACCTTTCTTAGTCAAGGCCACCAAAGGGGCCACCAAAGTAGAAAAATGGGGTATGAACTGCCTGTAATAATTTATGAATCCTAAGAAGCGTTGCACCGCCTTCAAGGAATGAGGTTCGGACCATTGCAGGACAGCAGAGAGCTTCGCAGGATCCATAGCCAGACCCTCTTGTGAGATAATGTAACCCAAAAAAGGCAATGAGGACTGCTCGAATACACATTTCTCGAGTTTAGCAAACAATGAGTGCTCCCTTAAACGGGAAAGGACACGAACGACATCCTGACGATGAGTCTCCAGATCAGGAGAAAAAATCAGGATGTCGTCCAGATACACCACTACTGAGGATAACAGTAAATCCCTGAACACATCGTTTACGAAGTCCTGAAATACTGCGGGTGCATTACATAACCCAAAAGGCATGACGAGGTATTCATAGTGACCGTCTCGGGTGTTAAAAGCGGTCTTCCATTCGTCACCCTTTCGAATTCGTACCAAGTTATACGCACCCCGCAGATCCAACTTCGTAAAAACTTGAGCGCCTCTCAGTCTGTCAAAGAGCTCCGAAATTAAAGGTAATGGGTATTTGTTCTTTATTGTGATTGCGTTGAGACCCCTGTAATCTATGCAGGGACGCAAATCACCCTCTTTCTTCCGAACAAAGAAAAACCCAGCTCCCGCGGGAGAGACAGACTTACGAATGAACCCCTTCTCTAAACTCTCTCTTATATAGGTCGACATGGCCTCCGACTCAGGTATCGACAGGGGGTAAACTCTGCCTTTAGGTGGAACCGAACCTGGGATAAGGTCTATGGCACAGTCATACGGCCTATGGGGTGGAAGAACCTCAGCACCCTGTTTGGAGAACACGTCAGCGAAATCCAAATAGGGTGTAGGTATGGGAGAGAGATCAGTTGATGCAACCGCAACGACCTTAGGTGGTAAGGGAAGACATCGGGACTGACATTTCGAACCCCAACTAATAATGCTGTCAGACTCCCAGTCAATGTGAGGAGCATGAGTCCGAAGCCATGGAAGACCCAGAAGGACGTCGTCTATACCCTCAGGCAAAACAAGAAAAGAAATCTCCTCTATGTGACCCTGAGACAGGGAAAGGCGCAAGGGAACTGTCCTCAATGTAATGGAGTCAGACAACATAGTTCCATTAACAACACGGACAGGAATAGGCGCCTCTAACATGATAGAGGGAATATTGTGTCCCTTTACAAATCCTGAGGACACAAAAATCCCGTCAGCTCCGGAATCCACAAAAGCCATAATAGGCCATGTATTCTCAGATAACGAGAGCTGACCTGGGATACAACACTTAGAGGGTGCAGAAGACGTCTCTAGTAACCCCCCTCTAATGGTTACTAGGCCAGGGAGTTTCCCTGACGACTAGGACACTTGTTGGCATAGTGCCCAGCCTGACGACATACGTAACATATAGGACCAGACTTGCGTAGTCTGGAGGACGTATGACCTAACTCCATAGGAGTGGGAGATGTTTCAGATGCTGAGGAAGATGGTAGTGGACCCTCAACAACTGGAATAGCCCGATGCTTAGGGCATGAGGAAGAGACCTCGAGTCTACGTTCCTTATGGCGTACATCGATCCTCGTTGCTACTGTGATCAAGTCCTCCAGAGAAGCAGGGACCTCACGAGTAGCAAGAGCATCCTTGACATAGCCTGCCAACCCTCTCCAGAAGATAGGAATCAACACCTTCTCTGGCCAATCTAGTTCTGCCACCAGAGTTCTAAAAGCAATGGCATAAGAACTAGTGGATAACGAACCCTGAGATAGATCTAACAGTCTCAGGGCCGCATCATGGGTAACCTGCGGACCCATGAATACCGCCTTAAGAGCATCAAGAAAGTCTTGATGTCTCAGAGTAACCACATCAGAGCGCTCCCATAGGGGAGTCGCCCATTCTAAGGCTTTGTCCTGAAGTAAGGAGATGATAAAGCCTACTCTGGACCTCTCCGTAGAGAAGCGAGAAGAGTTGACCTCTAGGTGTATCTGACACTGACTAATGAAACCACGACATGATCTGGCATCGCCAGAATATCTGTTTGGCAGAGCAAGTCGAGGATCATGTGCAGCTGTCACCATGGTCTGAGGTTTATCCTCTATACTCTTGAGCCGTGACTCAAGTACTTGTATGTAACGGTGTAACTGCTGATATTCTGCCATAACTGCCAGACCCTTGGCTCAGTCCTAATGTTACGGGGGGCTGTCTGATAATAACCTAAAAGGAGTATCAGACAGTCAGGGTCCACCGTGCAAAGACTTTGCTGCAGACTATGGCAGAGTGCAATACCTCTGTTAACTCACAGAAGGATATAATAAGTAAGTAAAGCAATTCCTCCCTTACTTGGAGGGTGTGTAGAATGATCTCTGTTAATAATCACAGAGACAAAGGCAATGTGTGCGAAATGGCACCTACCTAGGTCCGCTCTTCTAGTGGTGCAAAAGAGACGAACAGCAGCGTAAGCCGCACAAAGCTCCTACCTGCGTTCGCTCCACTAGTGTGCGAGGATACGAACCACTAGATATGGCACCTGCCTAGGTCCGCTCTTCTAGTGGTGCAAAAGAGACGAACAGCAGCGTAAGCCGCACAAAGCTCCTACCTCTGTTCGCTCCCCTAGTGTGCGAGGATACGAACAACTGCCAGACGCAGTATAAGGAACGTTACCCTAGCGGCAACGTCCACCTACGAGTAGAATCACAAGGCCCAGCCAGACCATGTGCCTCAGGCACCTGCCTATGTCCGCTCCCCTAAGAGGTAAGGATACGGACAGCAGCCGAAGCTGTAAGGTATAAGAACGCTACCCTGCTGGTAGCGCTCACCTAGCATAGACAGAGGAATGCCTAGAGGAACGCGCACAGAGCGTCTACTCATATGCATGAACCAAGAGGACTGAGCACCATGCGGCGTGTGTCAGGGTCTTATATAGACTCTGTGCCTCATCCAAGATGGAGGACACCAGAGCCAATCCGCTGCCAGAACGACAGGAGTGACGTCATGCTGGCCTATCACCGAGCAAGACGTCACAAGCACATGACCAGCGACCAATCGGCATAGAAGGTGTCAGAGACATGTGACCTCGTGTCAGCGATGATGTCACCCGCACATGTGCAATGGCTCCAAGATTGGACTTAGTCTCCAGCGCTCGCACATGTGCAGTAGCAAGAAATCTGGACTTAGTCTCCAGCGCTCACACATGTGCAGTAGCAAGAAATCTGGACATAGTCTCCAGTGCTCGCAGCAACCGTAACAGGAAGCCTGCCTTTCTATCCCACCTAATTGGGAAATGCAGCGAGGAAATCCCTGACCTTAGCTACACAGACGCTGTCATCTTGTGTAGCTGGTAAACTCTGTTTTCACGGACCTGTCACCTATGGCTCTGACCCTGCCGGTATTAGCCCTTAAAAGGACTGATAGAAAGTGCTATCCCTATTCTGTACAGTGCTGTGTATAGAGCGTACACAGCAGTATCGGAGATAGGCACTGCGCCAGCGGTGACTGACACCAAGGACGCAGAAGAGATAATGGTGTCCGGACGGGCAGATACTCGTTTTTATAATGCAGGGACATGTGACATGGACATCCTATCACACATGCCGTTGCTTCTCTGGCTAAAAGTCTACTTAGCTGTGTGTGTGTCTGGGATTGGCTGACATGCTGGCCCGCCCCACTACACGCGCGCGCTTAGGGAAGGAAGACAAGGGAAAAAAAAAAAAAGGCGATCGCCATTATCCATACAGCAGTGATCTGAATGCGCTGTTCCCGCACGCTGTACACTGAAATTTCATAATAGTGTGAGTCACAGAGTGACTTACACTATTACAGCGGAAAGCCAGCTAGTAATTAGCTGGTCTTTTTGCTGCTAGAACCGTTCTCGAACGTATCTAGAACTATCAAGCTTTAGCAAAAAGCTCGAGTTCTAGTTCGATCTAGAACAGCCCCCAAAATCACTCAAGCCGCGAACTGGAGAACCTCGAACCTCGAACCGCGCTCAACTCTAGTGCCGAGCACACTTGCCCATCACTAATAATGAGTATGTTCTACCTGTGAATAATGTTTTTTACCTGTGAATATCCTGGATATCTGAATGAGCCTTTGCACTGCATGTGCGTGAAATCTTGTACACAGTGAACTAATCACCCAGCTGTTGAGCTCAACTTCAGTTGCAAAATGATCTTTGGAAATGAGAAAGCTTTACAATTCATGTTCACAGAGATAAATGGTACTAAGTATTGTTACTGGGAATATCATCCTGTATATATCACTTACTTTATGTCTCATTGTTTTAATATGTCATTATGTCTCATCTAACAACCTGGGATGCAGGCTCCCCTGGCCAGGCGCCTTGTATACATTGCCAGTAGTTCACTGCCATTTTATTGATTCATTTCAGTCTCAGACAGAAGTGATTCAGCAATCAATGAACTCAGATAATTAAAACAGCATTTTATGTTTGGCATGAGGACAAGGCTATTCATTTCTCTCTCTGGGTTACTCAAATAATGAAGGAGCTTTCCTCTTTTTAAACATTTACAAGGAGAAAAAGCGGAAAAAAAGTCTTAGAACAGGATCTACTTATTGAGCTTCACATAGTTACTGGATTATGATAACTATATACTTTTTAACTGCTCAAAACTAATTTTATTTTTATAATTTAAAGGAACTCTGTCAGCACAAAATGACTATTCAAACCAAGCACAGGTGCTAAGTGCAGGTTCCCAATGTATTGATTTATCTCCTCCCTGTTCATTATTTATTGATAGCTCTGGATTTACAGGAGCCAAGGGAGGGTGCAGATAGATTAAAATCAAGTAGGTGGAAAGTGGCATTGAACTACTCAGGCAATCCAAGTAGTTATACTTGGTTTGAACAGTTATTTTGTGCTGACAGATTCCCTTTAAATTCAACCTTTCTGCCAAGTAGAGGTTATTAAACCACCCCCAGGATGCTATAGGGCTCATAAATACCTCTGTAAATGTTGAAATAGTTTCCTCTAAAAGTTCCATATACACGGCATTCAAGGGAGCATGCTGCAGTTCTGTGGGAATCTGTCGGATTCATTTAGAGTGCAAGAAAAAAACCTGTATGTTTCTGTAATCATTAATTGGAGGCATTCAAAATGTATCATTAAAACAGCAGTGTGTATAGGACAGATTCACATGGTCATAATACAACCTCAGGAATTCTACTTAATTAAACTGAGAGCATTCTAGAACCTGAATGAGTTTGATTCATTAAAACTATGGGAGTTAAGGCCCCTTTACACGCTACGATTTATCTGACGATCTCATTAGCAATGTGACACACCCATATCGTAGTTACGATTTGCCGAGATCACACAGGTCATTTTGTAGAGGTCACTCCTACACATCTCACAAACGACGCAACATCATTCAGCGATATATTGTTTGACCAAGGCGCTTGTGTGGATGTTGTTCGTCGTTGGCGGGGTGTCAAACGTAGCAATATGTCGATCCAAACGACAAACAATATTTTGAAACTGAACGACGTGTCAGCGATCCATGATTTTCAACGTATTTGCGATCGTTCGGAGTCGCACGTAGGTGTCAAGCAACAACGTCGCTAACGATGACGGAAGTGCGTCACGAAAACCGTGACGCCGACGACATATCGTCAGATAAATTGTAGCGTGTAACGGGGCCTTTAAACCAATGCCAAGATGTGGTCTTGAATTCGAGGTTCGGGTTTGGAAACCGTTCAAGTGAGTTACGAGTGCAATGCGAGTAGCGCTGTGCTTAGGTATGAGTGATGCTCAGTCCTGTGGAAGCTGCATGCAGTGTTTGAACTTCTCACATTGGGGGTAAAATCAGTATGATTTGATGTAGTGTGTACACACAAAACAAAAAGAAAATTGAAAAATCCCGCTCAACCACCTTCGGAAGTGTTCTGCTTCTGGCTGGCTGCATGTGGGCAGAGACATGAACTGCCCAATTACTGACTTCCATTGAAGTTCAGATCAAGTCAGGGTCACAATCCGAACCTTAACTGAGGTTCGAATGTGCCCTGAGAACCAAACCTCCAAAGGTTCGCTCATGTCTAGTGTTGAGTTATAGGCTAGAACTCCCTAATGACAATTTGCTTGCAGAGATAGCACATGTGTGTTCACCGTAGAAGTCAGTACAATAACGCTTCTTCAGTAAGTCTTTGAATACACATCACATCACATGTGTACTGCACCTACCATGTCGTGATGTCATGCATCCATTATTTCATAATTACAAAAAATTATCAGTGGTATATTTTTTGCAAATATTACAAATCACAGTAGTGCCCTAAGTGTCTGCAATCACCATTTATTTAATCGTATGAATGTATACCTTACCATCATATAAAAATAAACACCAGACAATAGACAGTGATTGAAAAATATCAAAAGGATACAAATCAAAGTTGAATATCAAGATTTTCTATATATGCAATAGCGTTATCATTTACAATATAGAAATCATTCTTGTCACCATGGTAGGATCTCAGGGGGCACTCCTCAACAATGTGCTGGATAGTTTGACGATCTGCTCCACAGTCACAGGTCGGAGAGTCATATTTTCCCCACTTATAAATAAAATCTGCACAGACGCCAAGGTTTGTTCTGATACGATTTAGAGTAACCCATGTTTTCCTTGGTAGATTGAAGCCTGGTGGAGGGTTTTGTAAATTAGGGAACATTTGGGGATCACCGTCTACTACATTGACCCAAAGTTCTCGCCATTTCTCCTCTAAATTGAAGTCTTGTTCATGCAAGGTGATTGCAGTTCGGATGGGTGGGTGTCTTAATTTCAATCGTTGTATTGTAACATCTCTGATATTTTGGTGTATTGGAAGTTTTTCATTATTCACTACTTTAGTGTATTCTTTAAGTAGGAGCTTTTGTCTTCTTAGATTTGCGGGTGCGATATAACTCAGCACAGGTAACCAGTGAACAGGTGTAGGTCTAATAGCATCAGATATTATACGCAAAGAGTTGTTCAGCTGAATGCAATCACCATGTAATTATTGCATGTGAGTTTGCATGACTTAGGAAAGTCTGACTGCCGGCTTTACCTTGCCGTACTGACCCAACCCCGAAACCCCACCTTTTCCAGTTTCTTAAACTAAAATAAGTCACAGACTGCGTGACATTGGATGTAAAAGGCCACAGCAGCCCCGTTTAATATCACCAAAATAATCAATAACATTTTATCCATAAACATAGTAATAACTCCATAAAACATAACCACCAGCAATGGAGGGGGTAAGTGATGAATCCCGTTGTACATGATTGCAACACCAGCTCCACCATGTGCCCTCAGGTGCACCACTATGGCTCGAGGACACCCAGTCGAGTGTTGCCCAACCACTGTCCCGCTGGGACCCAGCCCAGCAGGGACCCACATTAACATGTCCCGCTGTGACTTAGCACAGCAGGGACCCACCTTCACCAACTATACCATTGTACCACCAAGGATAACCCGTTCCTGCACTGGGTTCCCCCCCTCCGCTCTTTGTGCAATCCACCGACTTCAAATACCCCCCTCCTTTCCGCCGACTGCTGTGACAAGCTCAATCCTCTTTGTCTCCCCATGTTGATCTCCAGAAATTTTGAAATAGGGCAGGTTGGCGGGACGATTCCGGACGTCTGCCAGGTAGTGAATGAACATCCCACTCCATAACCCAGCGCTATATACTACCCTACAACTGACCTCCCCCTGACCAATTACATGGCCCTACAGCTCCTATAACTCCACCTCCCACTTTTTCCTGCACAAAATGCCCAACACCTTAACCCCTTGCTATCCCTCAGGCCTAGCATCCCTCCTCAGTCATGTTGTCCTCCCTTGAGCCCCTTCAGGGCAGGCATCCGGGCTTTCTTTACAACTATCCATTGAGATAATAGAATGCAGGACGTCACCGTATAGCCATTTTACACGATACAATCTGTGGCCAAAAAATGAAAATCTCTGGCATATTCTACATAGAAGGTGATTAGCAGACACTCAATTACCTATTTAGACAGGTAGACCTCTCTTAATAGATCGTTCTGTATGCGTTAGCTATCGTAAACAGAATAATATGCTGCCAAGGAAGATGATTTATTTTTAAGCCAGCCAACATAATATTTCACCCGAAGAACAAGCTTTTTGCTCATTCGTTATGTGGTTGGATCCTGAAAATCGTGCAGTGCACCTTTAGGCCTTATTTAGACTTTTTTTGTGTGTATGATAAAATAGAACACTGCGTGAAACATGGCCATCTTCTGAATTATTTATTATTTGATTTTGTATGCATTTGGTCCTTTGAAATCTAACATTGCAGCTTTGGATTCTAAACTTTCCCGGCATACACTGATGAGCAAAAGGGTAACAATATTTTGAAATTTTGACTTTCAGGCTACATATCTCAACATTCGCTAAAGCTTTGAACATTAAACTACATTCATGTTATAAACAATCATCTTGGCTATCTCATACATAAATTTGACTTGCAACTATTAAGCCTATGATTAATTATATAGATTCTTGTTATGTCACTGCATTGTTACTGTTCTTCTAAAAATCTAAATTTTACTTTTTGTTAGTTTGTAAATCCATCTGTGGCTTTCAACACTGCCTGAATACTTCTGGGCATGCTCTTGATCAGATTCAAGCTTGTCTTAACCAAAATTTGATCCCAGCTCTCTTCTACATGTTCATAATTTTGGTGCATACTGGTCGACTCACTTGGGTTTGTATACAGCTTTATCTTCAACTCTACGCACAAGTGTTCAATTGGATTGAGATCTGGGGACTATTGGGGCCAATCCAGCACATCTACTTCATTGTTATTGAACCATTTCTTTGTCAATCTTGACATATGTTTAGGGTAATTGTACTGCTGGAACATTGTCATCCTTTTCATATCCATAGTACTTGAGTGTTCAAAGTAATTCTTATTGTGGAATACTCACATATAGCTCAGCATTGAGACCACTATCAATGCTGGTGAAGTATCCAACACCTTTGGCTGTGAAACAACCCCATATCATCAGACTTCCTTCACCTAACTTGACAGTTCCTTCAATTTCTCAATCCGTTAGCCCCCTTTTCCCTTGTTTCTTCCAGACCCATTTTCACCCATTAGAACCTAGCCTATGGACTTTCATTTCATCACTCCAAGTCACCTGTTTCCAATCTTCTACTGTCCACTTTTTATACTCTTTGGCAAATTCGAGCAGATGCTTCTTATGATGATTTTGAAGTCGAGGCTGCTTCACCTTATTTTTTTGGTCCACTATTCCAGACTTGTGTAATGTGCATGCATGGACATATGTGATCTCACTTTTACGAAGCATATGAGCCACCTCCACTGCTGTGGTTGTCATGCCAGAACTGATAGACCTTGTGATGAGCCGACTTATTGACTCCAATAATCTGCCTAGATGTCCACCTCTTGGCCTTTGAATGGATGGATGGACTTAATTTAGTATTCCTCCAACTGTTATGGCACTCACATGATGCAATTTGGCAATTTTCTTGCTCGAGAGTCTGCTTTTGATGACCTGGATGATGCTGTTTCTCTTTTATTGGGAAATCTTCTTCATGACTGCTTCTTGAGTAGAGCCAGTGACCTTTTGCTTGGGAATCAATATAATAATAAGAAGACATTGTGCTATTAGGGAATGTGAAAACAGGTTGTACTTTGTATTAAAAAGATTTTTCCACCAGTAGAAAAACGGTAACAATATGACAAGAATCTGTATAACTAATCATATGCTAAATAGTTGCAAGTTAAATTTTAGCTATGAGAGAACCAAGATTATTGTCTGTAAAATGAAGGTAGTCTCAAGTTCAAATCTGTAGTGGATGGTGAGATATGGAGCCTGAAAGTCAGAAGTTCAAAACATTGTTACCCTTTTGCTCGTCAGTGTAAGAGCATAAAACCAACGTCTCTTCCACCATTTACATTGGTGTCACTATTTGGAACCAGCGCTTTATGGGAAAATGCTATAATCAAGCGTTCCAAAAAAGCCATGAATTGTCTCCAGCAATTAAGAGATTTGTTTGCCAGCTGTCACTAGTCAGCAAAAAATAAACTAACAGAAGCTATTTCATTTGCATAGTCAGCAGAATCAGAATTGATATATGTCATTGTCATGAGTTATTGAGTAATAAGGTTAGGCTAGGTGGGACAATATGAAATATACGCCCAGAGGTATGAAACTACCGATCTGATTAATCTTTGCGGGTCGTAAATAGCATTCCATTTTTGGCTTATGATATTCTTTGACCTTTTATGTGCTAAATTTTTCAAAATAGCACCTTTGGTTTATTGATTAAAATGCTCTTTATTTTTGTCCATGATCATTTGAATGACTTTTTAGCGAAGGAAGTCATCTACACTTAACAAAAATATAAACGCAACACTTTTGATTTTGCTTCCATTTCCATTTTTCATGAGCTGAACTCTGAAATCTAAAGGCCCCGTTACACACAACTACGTATCTAACGATATATCGCCGGGGTCACAGATTCCGTGATGCACATCCGGTATCGTTAGCGGAGTCGTTGCGTGTGACACGTACGAGCGGCCATTAACAATGGAAAATACTCACCAAATCGTCCATCGTTGACACGTCATTCATTTTCAAAAAATCAATGATTGTTGAGGACGCAGGTTGTTCGTCGTTCCCAAGGCAGCACACATCGCTATGTGTGACACCTCGGGAACGACGAACTACAGCTTACCTGCGGCCACCGGCAATGAGGAAGGAAGGAGGTGGGCGGGATGTTACGGCCGGGCCGCTCATCTCTGCCCCTCCGCTTCTATTGGGCGGCCGCTTAGTGACGCCGCTGTGATGCCGCATGAACCGCCCCCCCTTAGAAAGGAGGCGGTTCGCCGGCCACAGCGACGTCGCTAGGCAGGTAAGTACGTGTGACGGCTCCTAACGATATTGTGCGCCACGGGCAGCGATTTGCCCGTGAGACACAACCGACGGGGGCGGGTGCTTTCACCAGCGACATTGCTAGCGATGTCGCTGCGTATAAAGCCCCCTTAAGACTTTTTCTGTGCACAAAAAAGGTCTTTTTCTCTCAAAAATTGTTCACAAATTTGACTATAGGGTACTTTACACACAACGATATCACTAACGATATATCGTTGGGGTCACGGTGTTCGTGACGCACATCCGGCGCCATTAGCGATATTGTTGTGTGTGAGTAAAAGGAGCGACGATCAACAATCGCAAAAACGTCAAAAATCGTTGATCGTTGACATGTCGCTCCTTTTCATAATATCGTTGGTGGTGCATGCCGCAGGTTATTTGTCGTTCCTGCGGCATCACACATCACTATGTGTGACACCGCAGGAACGATGAACATCTCCTTACCTGCGTCCACCGGCAATGAGGAAGGAAGGAGGTGGGCCGCATGTTCCGGATGCTCATCTCCGCCCCTCCTCTGCTATTGGCATGAACAATTGTAGAAGCGCACTAACATTCCAAGGTGAATGTGATATGATATCAGAGGGGTGCTATCTGGTACGGCATAATATAATGGAGCAGAAGAGGGGAAAGCTACCGCACATGGATCAGATGCACACCAAAGGCAGCATATACACTCCACAAATCCCTTTGGGATTTTAATGTTGGTTATTTATACCGTGTCTCTTTATACTGGTTCAGGAGTGTGTTCAATGTGCTCATCACAGTATTTCCATCCTGTGATCCCTGATTCAGGTTCATTTTTGCGCATATATAGGTTATTTATTGTGTATTACTGTACTATATCATTGTTGCAATCCATGTACCTGTGGTTCCTCCTGTCTCCATATTCACCATCTTCCATCTTGTATACATCAGTACTATTAATGTGATCTTTGCTGCTTTTGGTTGTCCAGACATAATATTGATTGCTATTCAGCATTGTATATTGGCACCCCCCCTTTCTTTATAGCATTGTGGTATTTTTCCATGTATGTACTTATTATCTCTCATGTGATGCTGTTGCCATTTTTTGCCCAGGGCTAGCTGACCTCACCTCTTGCTTGTCTGTATGTCTTGCACCTCCTTTAAATGTTTTTAATATTGGTATATAATAAAGGCATTTTTTACCTTCCACCTTTGGTGTGCATCTGATCCATGTGTGGTAGCTTTGCTCCTCCTCTGCTATTGGGCGGCCGCGCCGCTTAGTGACGCTGCTGTTACGCCGAACGAACCGCCCCTTTAAAGGAGAGATTGTTCGGTGTCTACAGCGATGTCGCTAAGCAGGTATGTGCGTGTGACACTGCCGTAGCGATATTGTTCGCAACGGCAGCGATCACCCCATGACGAAACA
This sequence comes from Anomaloglossus baeobatrachus, assembly GCF_048569485.1. NCBI lineage: Eukaryota > Metazoa > Chordata > Amphibia > Anura > Aromobatidae > Anomaloglossus > Anomaloglossus baeobatrachus. The sequence goes on from NC_134354.1 coordinate 635,107,644, forward strand.
GTGATGTGCGCGGGTGCTATCGCGCACGACATCGCTAGCTATCGCTAGCGATGTCGCAGCGTGTAAAGCACCCTTATAGCTGTGTTAGTGAGCGCATCTCCTTTGACAAGATAATCCATCCACCTCACTGCTGACTGCAGTTTGTTGTCGTAACTGACTTGAGTGGGCAAATGCTCACATTTGATGATGTCTTGCACAATGGAGAGGAGTAATCTTTACAGATGAATCCCAGTTTTCACTGTACAGGGCAGATGGTCTGCATGTAGGGCGTCAATTGGGTGAGTAGTTTGCTGATGTCAATGTTGTGAATTGAGTGGCCCATGGTGGAGGTGGGGTTATGGTATGGGCAGGCATATATTATGAACAATGAACACAGGTCATTTTATTGATGTCATTTTAAATGCACAGAGATACTGTCACAAGATCCTGAGGCCCATTGCTGTGCCATTCATCCACGACCATCACCTCATGTTGCAGCATGATAATGCACGGTCCCATTGTGATAGGGTGAGACTGTATTGATGACCTTTATCCACTGTGAATGCAAAATGCTTATTTACTGTTCATTGTATGCATTGTTACTGACCAGCCACAAGAGGCCGCTGTTTTGCATTTGCCTTTGACTGTTTGGTCACTATAGCAACAGCTCAACTGACTTCAGCTGTGGACTTGGTGACCGGAGGAGGTGCTGTGTGTGAGCTGAAGGGAAAGCGAGAGGTGTGCGTAACAGAAAGGAGCCGATGCAGAAACACTTAAGTAAATTGTGAGAAGACTCGTGTTAGAGTTTAGTGAGGAGGACCATGACACGTGTGAGCAGCAACCTGTGCCGGAGATCACCATTCTTCAGTTGCTGGCTAAACTGATTACCGTGAGAGGATCTTCAAGTCTCTGTTTTTGACAGCTGGACACCATAGTACCCGGGTACGGTAGGCTGGACCCAGGAGTGCGTGCACGCAACACTTTGTTTTGGTACCAAAACCCCTATCTGTTCTGCTTAGGCCAACTATATACAAAGTAAGACTTGCTGGCTCTGCTCTGTCAGTTTTTCAGTTACAGTTCAAACCTTAAAGGGACAGCGCCACATGTTTGCATTGACTGTTGCTTTAGAAGATTTCCAGGACCCTGTTGCTGAGCTGTGTGGTTTGCCTTCCCAGTTTTACCATCTGCCTTATCTGTGAGGCTTCAGCAATTAAGGGTATTCAGGGGGTTAATGGGTTTTGTTTATGGTTAGGTAGATAAGTTGTAAGCTCTTGTGCTGCACCACTGGTAGGGCGTGTTTACACACACACACACACACACACACGGTATTAGGCGACTGTTTAGACAGTCCCTTGGTTAGGCAAAGGTTGGTGAGAAGGCGGCATAAATCGCCATTACGGGTGGCGCAGCATAGGGGTGTAGGCTTTTGGCCATGTAAATATATTGTTCTATTCTTTCTGTTTTATGCATGTTTTTTTTGTTTTGGTAAAGTAAAACAATCATTTATCAGTCCAACTGCCTAGAGTCCTTTTCCTGGTGCGTGGTTTTGCTGTATACTGGGAAGCCCAATTTGGTGATCTCCGGCACAGGTTGCTGCTCACAAGAGTCACGGTCCTCCTCACTAAACTCTAACACGAGTCTTCTCACAATTTACTTAAGTGTTTCTGCGCCGGCTCCTTTCTGTTACGCACACCTCTCGCTTTCCCTTCAGCTCACACACAGCACCTCCTCAGGTCTCCAAGTCCACAGCCGAAGTCAGTTGAGCTGTTGCTATAGTGACCAAACAGTCAAAGGCAGATGCAAAACAGTGGCCTCTTGTGGCTGGTCAGTAACAATGCATACAATGTACAGTAAATGAGCATTTTGCATTCACAGTAAATAAAGGTCATTAATACACTCTTAGGGCTCATGCGCACATTGCGTTCTGGCCAGTGCAGAAATAAATGCACCCTCTGGCACACTTGACGCTGCGTGTTGACAAAAAGAATGCATCCAAAATGCAATATATTTTGGATGCATTTTGCATGCATTTTACATGCGTTTTTTCTTTGCATTTTTGTCAGTGCGGTCCCCCGGCAATTAAGCTCTGCTACATGCCCACTGACAGCAGACAGACAGAGCAGGGCAATGAGAATGAACTCGGATGAACTGCACCCGACTTCATTGTCATCCTGCGGTTCTGTCTCTGTGTGCTGTCATGAACTCAGATGAACCTCCGAGGTCAGTACCAGGACACAGGAGTCTGCAGCAGTGACGTCAGAGCTTCTCCTGATTTCACTGACATCGCGCGGCTCTCTCTCTCTCTGTCGCAGCCTAATTTGCGGTTACACGTGAAAGACTCACCTGTGATCGCAAATCCCGAGTGACTGCAGTGAGCCGCGCGATCAGCTGTGCATTCACTCAGGTTACTCACGGCCACAGCTGCAGTCCTCCACCTGAGAGCGGTGGACGCGAGTAACCTCAGTGACAGCACAGCTGATCGCGCGACTCACTTCAGTTGCTGCATGGAGCTCACAGGAGAGGCGGTGTTCTACTGCCGCTCCTGTCAGCTTTCAATGTATCAGAGCTGAAAGCGTCGTGGGACCTTGCGTGGATTACGTCGGACCTGGAGGTGTTTTTGAGGGGTTAATAAAGTGGTGAAAGAGGGTGTTTTTTTGTCTTTCATTCCAAAGAAAGGATTTTTTGGATGTGTGTGTTTATTTTATTTAACTTACAGGTTAATCATAAAAGGTATCTCGGGGAGACGCCTGCCATGATTAACCTAGGACTTAGTGGCAACTATGGGCTGCTGCCATTAACTCCTTATTACTATGTTTGCCACCGCACCAGGGCGATTCAGGATGAGCCGGGTAGAATCCCTGGACTGTCGCATCTAATGGATGCGGCAATTCTGGGTGGCTGCTGGCTAATATTGTTAGGCTGGGGGGCTCCCCATAATGTGGAGCTCCCCATACTGAGAATACCAGCCTTCAGCCGTGTGGCTTTACCCTGGCTAGTCTCCAAATTGGGGGGGGACCGCACGTCGTTTTTTTTTTTTAATTATTTATTTATTATTTTTACTGCTAGATATAGACACGCCCACCGGCGGCTGTGATTGGTTGCAGTGAGACAGCTGTCAATCAGCGTGGGGGCGTGTCTGACTGTAACCAAACATAGGCGCCGGTGGGTGGGGGAAGCAGGAAATACGAGATGGATGAATAAGCGGCCGGCATTTTCAAAAGAGGAGAAGCCGCCACAGTATGAACGCCGAACAGCGCAGTGCCAGTGATCGTGGATCAGTGAGTATGAGAGAGGGGGTGGGAGGGAGAGACCGACATGGACAGAGAGAGACCGAAAGAACTGCATTTGTTATGTTAAAAAAAACATGCGGATCGCAACAAAAATGCAGTGCAAATGCACTGCTTAGCATTTTGGTAGTGTTTTTCTACAACTCATTGATTTCAATGGGTGTAGAACGCTGCCAAAACGGACAAAAGAATTGACATGCTGCTTTTTTAAATGCAGAGATTTTGTCAAATTTTTGACAATCAAAATGCTGCGTTTAAAAAAGCAGTGTGCGCACGTATTTTGCATGATTCTCATAGACTTTGCTGTGGAAGCAGAACGCATGCATTTTGACAATGTGACGCTGCCGCTTAAAACGCTGGAAAAACGCAAAAAAAAATGCAACGTGCAAATGAGCCCTTACCCTATCACACCATGTTGCAAGGATCTGTACACAAGTCCTGGAAGCTGAAAATATCCCAGTTCTTACATGGCTAGCATTCTCACCTGACATGTCACCCATTGAGCATGTTTGGAAATCTCTGGATCAGCGTATATGACAGCGTGTTCAATTTCTTGCCAATGTATATCCATATATCCAGGAACTTCGCACAGCTATTCTATCCAGCAAATGAGTGGACCAACATTCCACAGGCCACAATCAGCAACCTGAGGTATCATTCTCAAACATTGACATAGCCTTCTCTTGGGAGTCCCTAGATCTGGGACCCTTGTAGTGTATGTCCCCTGATGAACCCTTTATTACTTGGGAGAAACGCGTCAGGATGCTGAATGACTAGTCGCCCGGTGACTATCTGGATGCGACAAATTAGATAAGTACCTGAAATTATTTGTCTTGTGTTGGTGCTGTGCGTATTGCTCTAGGGCTTCCCGACAGTGAATGGGGGCGCCCAAAACAGTTACAGTTACGGTGTCATACCCTCCATTGATAGTGTGACGCCCTGGGCAAGCCAGGGGTCACAGGTAACTACATCACCACACCCTACACCCCGGTTAGGTACACCAGAGCTAGACCAGAAATCCTTGTTGCCTTCCTCCAGGGGCTGATGTTCACACCAGTGTGTGGAGCCAGGCGGTTGGTCTCCACCCACCGAGGAGTTCACAGCCCTGGAGGTGGGAAAAGTAGACAGTTAAGCTAGGGAAGTGGAAGTGTGAGGAGTAAAAGTAAAGTGGCAGTAGAGCAAGCCGAAACTGACTGAGAGCGTCCGGGTGTGTGCCCCGGATGGTGACAGCAAGGTTAGCAGACGGCGGTGACCGTCTGCAGGAGTGGCCGATCAGAATTGCCGAAAGGACCGTGGACGGCTGGTGGCCCGGCGGTACCGGAGCGGTACACAAAGTGAGGCCAGCACCATTGGCAGGGGCCTTTCGGATCCTGGCAAGGCTGGGAGTCGCCATAATTTGCCAAATCCGTCAGTGAAGGGGACCTCCGGGTTTCCAAACAACTAAGTCCCGATTGAAGGCACCAGTTCCTCAGGGCCAGCGCCTGCGGGCAAAGAGGGGCTCCTCCGGCCCATATCCAAGCCGGGGAGCGGGTTACCGGTGGGAACCCATCGATACCAACAACAGTACTAGGTGCAGGGAAAGAGACTGTCACCGTTAACTACCGGGGAAAAGCAACAGCAGCCGTCCGTGGGAACTGTCCTTCCAGCCGTGTGTTTTACCGTGAACTGTGTCAACATCTCAGGCTGAGTGAGTACCACAGTGCCGTACGGCACAGCGCTGCCCCCGCGTCCCTGCACCTCATCAGGCCCCATAACCCGCCTGACATCCTGTCCTATCCCATCACCGGGCCCCGGGACCATCAACCCCCTACCCACGGAGGGGAGGACTAACAACTTAGCTGCTCCAGTCACCGCTCCCGGGATCCCCGTTTAGAGCAGCGGTGGTGTCACTAAAATCACCACAACCGTGGGTGGCGTCACGGACAATAACCATATCCCCACCAACACCAAACCCCCTTTCACTCACGGGCGAGGAGCGCCGCTCGAGTCCCCGGGATCCGGCCCATCGCTTGAGCCACCGAGCAGCAGCAGCAGCCGCAGAGCAGCGGCGGACGGACCCGAGCAGTGGGAGAGCGCAGTGTTGCCACCCTCCTCCCCGCCCGCGACAACTTGGCGTCACGAACAGGATCCTACCGTTCTACCGATTGGTGGAAGTGAGCCTTGTGTGACCGCCGGAGGTGTCCGGCCGGAAAATTCCAGAAGCCGCCATCTTTGGCGCGGAAAGTTCCCGCTCGAGCGTCTTCTCGAGTAGTGGAGGCGCGAAGGCCAAAACCCCGCCCCGATAGAGGAGGGGCCGAAAAGAGGCTGAGGGGGACGAAATGGCGGCTGGATGCATGTGAGTGTGACGGTGCAAAAAGAAACGCTGAGACCCCACGATCCGCCGACCCCTGCAAAGAATGTCCGCCCCACCTAGTTATGCGGAGGCTACCGAGCTGGTGCCCGGGACAGCGGCATGGCTGAGGGCCCGAACGACAGGGATCTGCCGACACTACCGGAGCCGGATCTGTAGATTGATGGAGCAGTGGACCGCAGAGGTGGAGGGGGTAGCTGTGGTTGCACGGGTGTATGGAGTGGAAGCCATGTTGGAGGAGCTGGAGAGTGACCCATGCCCCTGTGTCCCCGAGGGACCGGCTGTTGTGGCTGAGGGACCCGGTCTGCCCCTGGCCCCCATGCCGCCTCCGTTCTCCGTGCCCGTGTATCGCGCTACGTATGGCCCGTCGGGTGCACACCCCTCCGTGACGGTGGCTGAAAGAGTGGAGAGCCTGGAGGCTGCGGCAGCTGGCGGCAACCCGCCTGGTGCAGGGGCGGAAGATAGCGACTGCGGGCCTGACACCGAACCCGTTTCAGAAGAGGATGAAGGAGTCGTCGCCCTACATGACATGGAAGCCACTTACATTCCCCGGGGTGGAAATAATGGGTATCGGGCAGCCCTTCCTCGCCGCGCCTGCTATGCGCTGGAGGGGCTGGTGCCCGTGTTCTTCCACCCAGAGCCGGGTGGGGGAGATGAAAGCCAGTAGTAAGGGCAGCGGAGCACCGTTGTCCCCGTCCCCGTTGGGACCACCTGTCTTTGTGTTGTAAAAGTTTTAAATGTTTTTGGAAAATGAAAATGAATGATCACCGCGAAATATCACCTGATTGACTACCTTGATTTGAACCGGCCGTTGCCGGCACCGTTGTCCCCGTGGGGACCGCTTAAAAGGTTGCGTAAGGGACTCCTTACGGACAAGCCCGTGAACTTGCAGGGCAACCACAAACGTTAGTGGCATGTAAATATGTTATGTTGCAGCTTCCGACCGTTGCCGCCTCCGGAGAGGCAGATTGGAGGAAGGGCCCGCAGTGGAGCATGCTGGGGCCCAGCCACCACAGGAACCGGTGGCATTCCTCTGGGGGTTCTAGGGGCTCCCCATGGACGTGGGTCCCCTGGAAAGGACAGATCCCGCTCGGGTAACTTGGTGCAGGACTGGGGTCAAGGGGTGCTGCCTGTTTCTTAGGGGCAGCATCAGGGCCAGGTTGCTTGGGTGGGTGAGAGCGGAAGCCGTAACCGTTAACCGTTTGCAACGTTAAAGAAAAGTGCCTCCTGTTGTGGGATGATGTTATTTTACTTGTAGTGTTTTTCTTATCTTTTTCAGAAAAATAAAACCGGTGTTGGATGGACAGCCCGCGGACGGTCTGCATTTTGCTAAGGGGGAATGTGACGCCCTGGGCAAGCCAGGGGTCACAGGTAACTACATCACCACACCCTACACCCCGGTTAGGTACACCAGAGCTAGACCAGAAATCCTTGTTGCCTTCCTCCAGGGGCTGATGTTCACACCAGGGGGTGGAGCCAGGCGGTTGGTCTCCACCCACTGAGGAGTTCACAGCCCTGGAGGCGGGAAAAGTAGATAGTTAAGCTAGGGAAGTGGAAGTGTGAGGAGTAAAAGTAAAGTGGCAGTAGAGCAAGCCGAAACTGACTGAGAGCGTCCAGGTGTGTGCCCCGGACGGTGACAGCAAGGTTAGCAGACGGCGGTGACCGTCTGCAGGAGTGGCCGATCAGAGTTGCCGAAAGGACCGTGGATGGGTGGTGGCCCGGTGGTACCGGAGCGGTACACAAAGTGAGGCCAGCACCATTGGCAGGGGCCTTTCGGATCCCGGCAAGGCTTGGAGTCGCCATAATTTGCCAAATCCGTCAGTGAAGGGGACCTCCGGGTTTCCAAACAACTAAGTCCCGATTGAAGGCAAAGGTCCAACCGTGAGAGAGGGACACCGCCACCGCCAAGGCACCAGTTCCTCAGGGCCAGCGCCTGCGGGCAAAGAGGGGCTCCTCCGGCCCATATCCAAGCCAGGGAACGGGTTACCGGTGGGAACCCATCGATACCAACAACAGTACTAGGTGCAGGGAAAGAGACAGTCACCGTTAACTACCGGGGAAAAGCAACAGCAGCCGTCCGTGAAACCGTCTTTCCAGCCGTGTGTTTTACCGTGAACTGTGTCAACGTCTCAGGCTGAGTGAGTACCACAGTGCCGTACGGCACAGCGCTGCCCCCGCGTCCCTGCACCTCATCAGGCCCCATAACCCGCCTGACATCCTGTCCTATTGTGGCGCCCCTGAGGCTTCCGTCGCCACAGGTCATTGCACCCCATCTGCGGTGTGATGCCCCATTCTGGGAGAGGAAGAAAGTGAACTCCGGTCCCCTGGTAAATTCACACTACACCCATTGCTAGGGACACACAGGACCAGGGAAAGTGGCAGGCAACCCTCCCATGCTGCATGCTGAGAGGGGCTGTAAGACCCATCCCTGCTCCCATAGGGTGGTAGCTTAGCAACTGGGGAGGTGGGAGGAGCCACCAGAGAGCAGATAGAGAAAGGAAGTTAAGTTAGTTTCAGTTTACCTCAGGGAGTGAGAGAAGCAGCATGTAGTTGGAGGAGAAGAACGGGAGAAAGGAGGGAGGAGGAGGCCTGCTGAGGCAGGCAAGGAGGAGAAAGAAGAGAAGGAAAGAAAGGGTCCCAGGGCCGCGGGTAGTCCTGTTGGTACCACGAGCTGTCCTTGTTGGGTACCGAAGCCGAGGGCCCAGAGGCGCTACGAGTAGCTGCAGGCTGCGGTGGCCTGGTCCACAGTGACATCGGTGGAGTGATTAGCTGCGACAGGGGACGGTCCCTAGAGACTGGAGGAGTGAAAAGACAATCTCCAGACAGTGAAAACCGAGGCCCAGGGAATTGCAAGCTCCCAGGGCCAGAACCCAGAGCAGACCTTCAGAAAAGGGGTAATCAGCCGACAGGTGACCCCCCAGCCTGGAGGCTGTAATGGAGGCCAAGCCAAGTCCATCTAACTAAGGCAAGGCTAGTGAAGACAGCCGAGAAAGAGACACTAAGAGAGAGGGTACCGGATTTCACACTCTGAATCACCCAGAAGACGGAGGTCCCTGACAGCGGTCCCAGCAGTCCAAGGGTTCTGCCTGCCCTGACAAGAACTGTGAGTAAAAGAACTTGAACTGCACCTCTGAAGTTGCCTCAGTTATTTCATCTGCATAGACATTTACAAGCACCAACTGTGCCCCGGGCATTGCTCCACCTGTGGGGAGCAGTACTACCATTGCTGCCATAACATCATCCCGGTGGCCTCACACAGCAGCGGCGGCTTATTAGCCGCATACCACAGGTGGCGTCACGAACACAAACTTTAACTTAAGCCACTTATTCTACTGACACCCACCAGGGCCACGGAGCCGGGCCCAGCCACCACTGACTACCACCGGACTAGTCCGGCCCGGCACCGAGTGTCCCATAGCCCTGGGGTGGGCGAGTCAACTTTTGGCGTCACGAACAGGATTTCGTGCCCGGTCACACCGGGTACTGTGCGCCTGAAGAACTGTGTACTTTGCCGAGAAACCGCCGCCATTAGCGCTGCTGAAAGCGGGAAGAAGGGGGGCGTGCAAGAAGAAAGGGCGCGAAGAGAAGCCCCGCCCCCTTGTCCAAGAAAAGCGCGCGAAGCGGTGCCCGCCATAGAAAGCGGAAGAAAAAGAAGTGGTGACCAAATAAGCTGGCCGGCTGGCAGACAGAGTTTAAAAAGCCAGACCAGCAGACAACGAAAATGTACCTTATCGCAAGCGGAGTGATGCCGGTCGTGGTGGGCTGGGCGCCAGTCTGGCGCCAGATGCAAGTGCAGCCTCCGGCCCCGCCGCCGAGAAGGGAAAGGGAGAAGCCGAGTGGCGTGGTCGAGCACCCGAGCAGTAATCCAGCAAGCGTTCCCCAGGTCGGCAGCATGGCAGAGAGGCTGCAGGAGTGTACACCTGGGACCGGGAAGATGGATCCCGAGCTGGACCTGCTCCGGGAGGAAATGCGAATCCTGGCTCGGAGACTGCGTAACCTGCAAGCAGAGGTGGACCGGCGGAGTGAAACACCGATGGTGCCGGAGAGTGTGGGCCACAGGATGGAGGCCGCGGAGCAGCGACCGGGTGAGCAATGTGAAGCCCCGACCCGTCCGGACCCACTGACCCACCAAGCGCCACCGCCCTGTCCCTCCACTGTCCCGCAGGCCTTCCCCGCCAGCCCCGCAAATGCTCGGTGGGGCACCGGAGGCCTGCCCGAAACCCCCGCAGACGGAGCCTGGGGAGGGGTGGACCCCGACCAGCTAGTGGGCCCCCTACCGAGTCCCCCTGTGAGTCTCCTGGGAGCGACATCCCCGGGAGTGCACTGGGACGCAGCGCCCATAGAGAGTAGGGGACTGCAAAAGCCCCTGCGCCCCAAGGAAACCGCACTGGCAAACGAGCTGACCTGCCGGAGATTGGTGCAGGAGTACCAGCAGGAGCGGGAGGCCCGGAAGGAGACGGCCTCAGAAGAACCGGAGTGGCGCCGCACTATGCCAGCGTGCGGCGTCTCTCCTGTCAGCAGCAGCCGCAGCACTACCTCAAGGCAGACCCAGGTCACAGAACTGAGCAGAGGTCCTGTGACAGCCACGCAAGAAACGCAGACCAGGATCTCCATGGCCTACATGCTGCCCAGGGCCCTGCCAAAGAAGGACCCCTGCAATGAAGAGTAAAGATGAAGAGCTGCTGAACTGTAAATAGCCCCTGTTTGCCCCTCATTCTTTTCGAAGATGACACCCTTTCCTACTGTACTGCCCCTGATTCTTTTTGAAGACGTCACCCCCATGTTATGTGCTACCGGGCCACTGAACTGGAATGTGGGCCCCGGTGGAAGTGTATGTGTTATGTCATACCAGGCCACTGGACTTAGTGGCTGGTATGTTGTTGATATGTTATATGTAACCAGGCCATTGGACTTAATGGCTGGTTGAAGATGTCACTTTAGTTTGATTGAAAGAAACGAACTGCCGGGCTACTGGACTTGTAGTAGCCAAAAATGTAATTAGTTGCACCCGTTGTGCCCCCTACCAGAATTATGGGGGATTTGCTTGAACCGTGCAATGAACTGGAAGTGCACACTTAGAGTTTTCTTTATAAGAAGTTTGCAACGTTTATGATATGTGCCTCCCATAAAGGGAAGAAATGTTTTACAGTTTATGTTATTGCATACCAAAAATGTTTTGCAGTTCTCCATATGTTTTTGTTGTTTTTCAGCCCGAGGACGTGCTGGGATTTGCTGTGGGGGAGTGTGGCGCCCCTGAGGCTTCCGTCGCCACAGGTCATTGCACCCCATCTGCGGTGTGATGCCCCATTCTGGGAGAGGAAGAAAGTGAACTCCGGTCCCCTGGTAAATTCACACTACACCCATTGCTAGGGACACACAGGACCAGGGAAAGTGGCAGGCAACCCTCCCATGCTGCATGCTGAGAGGGGCTGTAAGACCCATCCCTGCTCCCATAGGGTGGTAGCTTAGCAACTGGGGAGGTGGGAGGAGCCACCAGAGAGCAGATAGAGAAAGGAAGTTAAGTTAGTTTCAGTTTACCTCAGGGAGTGAGAGAAGCAGCATGTAGTTGGAGGAGAAGAACGGGAGAAAGGAGGGAGGAGGAGGCCTGCTGAGGCAGGCAAGGAGGAGAAAGAAGAGAAGGAAAGAAAGGGTCCCAGGGCCGCGGGTAGTCCTGTTGGTACCACGAGCTGTCCTTGTTGGGTACCGAAGCCGAGGGCCCAGAGGCGCTACGAGTAGCTGCAGGCTGCGGTGGCCTGGTCCACAGTGACATCGGTGGAGTGATTAGCTGCGACAGGGGACGGTCCCTAGAGACTGGAGGAGTGAAAAGACAATCTCCAGACAGTGAAAACCGAGGCCCAGGGAATTGCAAGCTCCCAGGGCCAGAACCCAGAGCAGACCTTCAGAAAAGGGGTAATCAGCCGACAGGTGACCCCCCAGCCTGGAGGCTGTAATGGAGGCCAAGCCAAGTCCATCTAACTAAGGCAAGGCTAGTGAAGACAGCCGAGAAAGAGACACTAAGAGAGAGGGTACCGGATTTCACACTCTGAATCACCCAGAAGACGGAGGTCCCTGACAGCGGTCCCAGCAGTCCAAGGGTTCTGCCTGCCCTGACAAGAACTGTGAGTAAAAGAACTTGAACTGCACCTCTGAAGTTGCCTCAGTTATTTCATCTGCATAGACATTTACAAGCACCAACTGTGCCCCGGGCATTGCTCCACCTGTGGGGAGCAGTACTACCATTGCTGCCATAACATCATCCCGGTGGCCTCACACAGCAGCGGCGGCTTATTAGCCGCATACCACAGGTGGCGTCACGAACACAAACTTTAACTTAAGCCACTTATTCTACTGACACCCACCAGGGCCACGGAGCCGGGCCCAGCCACCACTGACTACCACCGGACTAGTCCGGCCCGGCACCGAGTGTCCCATAGCCCTGGGGTGGGCGAGTCACTATCCCATCACCGGGCCCCGGGACCATCAACCCCCTACCCACGGAGGGCAGGACTAACAACTTAGCTGCTCCAGTCACCGCTCCCGGGATCCCCGTTCAGAGCAGCGGTGGTGTCACTAAAATCACAACCGTGGGTGGCGTCACGGACAATAACCATATCCCCACCAACACCAAACCCCCTTTCACTCACGGGCGAGGAGCGCCGCTCGAGTCCCCGGGATCCGGCCCATCGCTCGAGCCACCGAGCAGCAGCAGCAGCCGCAGAGCAGCGGCGGCCGGACCCGAGCAGTGGGAGAGCGCAGCGTTGTCACCCTCCTCCCCGCCCGCGACAATAGGTAGTGACTTCCAGGTCCTAGTAGGGTCAAGGTTTGAGGATTCCTTTAACAATATTGCCTATCTTATGACAGTGGTACTTCCTATTCTGAAAATTGTTTGGTAATACTATTTTTTCCGTGGCAGCACAGTGATAGACTAGTGTAATTTGACATATAGTGCCCTTCCCTTGTTGCTGCCTTATTGTTAATGTATCTTATGAACTAAGTGACGCCCCCCTGATCAATTTAGGTACCTACTATTTTTAAATATATGTTGTCCTTTTTGTAGGCTTGTTTTTTAATATTATCTATTAAAAGTTAATTTTTAACAGGGTGCTATTGGCGCTTTGTAGGTTTTGTTTTCACACTAGATATTGACTGGTTTTCTGACTCCCTCGACCCCCCCCCCTCCAAATTGTAAACCTGCACATTTTAGAGTGACCTTTTATTGTAGCCAGCCTAAGGCACATCTGTGTGATAATCATGCTGTCTAATCAGCATCTTAATATGTCACACCTGTGAGGTGGATAAATTGTCTCCGCAAAGGAGAAATGCACAGTAACACAGCTTTAGGCTGGGGTCACACTTGCGTATCGCTTCTGATGCGAGAGCAATGGATGCGATATGCTAATGACCCCCGGCTCAGGCTCTGCTGCTGTGACGTCCCCGTGCCAGCAGCCGACGCTGCTCGGATCCGGACTTTCAGGGGTGGTGGCTCGAGGGTCTCCGGACCCGGGGGTCTCGCGGACACGCCGAATAAAATGGGGGTAACGTAGATGTACGGGCTAGGCCGTAGTAAGTTCATGATGCCACCCACAGTGTGTGGTGAGGTGGGACACCACCGCTGCTGTTACGGGGCATCCGGGGGAGATGTTGTGCAGCAAGAAGTTAACCCCTCCGTGGGCAGGGATGGTGGCCCCGGGACCCGATGGCTCTGTTACAGGGGGAATGACGACCGCAGTGGGTGCTTGTGTACTCACTGTTAGTAAAACACACAAGTCTCTGGTAAACCAAGGTGGTGGTGGCCGGTGCCGCGGCCGGTTGCGTTCGGGATCCCCCACCCGGCTGGTGGTCTCTATCCTTTTCCTGCACCGTTGTGTAAGTTGGACTTTCCCAGTATAAAAATCAGGAGTCTGCTCTCGGCTGGATGTGGCCTAAGGAGCCGTGCCCACAGACGCTGTCCCGTGGGATCTATGGGCCCTGGCGTTGACCTCTTATCCCTAATCGGTGGGCTGCTGTCTTCTATGAGGGACTTTGGGTGGGACAAGACCTCTAGACCTGGCCTCAATCAGTTAATTAACCAGTTCCACTTGTTTGTGGTTCCTGGCTTCAGGGTCCAAGTACCCCCCTTTTGTGCTACGGTTTCCGGGTCGGTTCCCCGTGTTGGTACCGGCGAGCTACAACCCTGGCCTGGTCCACCTCGGTTCCACCGAGCCGTCTTCCCATCTCCTGTTGACGGAGACCACCGTCTGCCTCCTAGCCAAGGCACCAGGGCTCCTACCCTGGCACCGTTCAACTTGGACTTGACTGCTGGAGCTACCCCTAGCTCCAGCCCACACTCCTCTCCAAAACTGAACTCTAAAAGCCAACTCACTTACTTTCCCGCCCCCGTTGCTGTCTGGACCCCTGGGTGGGTGTGTCCCAACCGCCTGGTCACGCCTACAGGTGTGTCTTTCTGTCCCTAGGAGGGGGTGACTAGGGTTTTCTGGTTGGCTGTGTGTTTCCTAATGAGGGAAGGTGTTATGCAGGGGCCTATTTGTGACTACCTGGTTTTGCCAGGGCCTCACACTCGCCCTTGGTTAAACACAAAGCGTCCACGGGCTGTCCGACCACCACCAGTTTATTTTTACTGCAAAGAGATAAAACGGGTAAAACATTTTACAAATATAATAACATATTTACATTTCAAGAATAGTTTTGTTTTTCTTCCCTTACGGGAGGCAGGTTGCTTAAACGTTACACATACATAACCGGAATGGGGCGGACCGGGTCCTTTTCACTTCACCCACCCAAAACAACCTAGCCCTGGTGCCACCACTAAAACACAGGTTGGCACCCCTTGCCCAAGTCCAGGGTAGGTCCGGGTGTTGCCCAAACGGGCCGGGTAAAAAGTTCCTTACCCGGCAGTCCTTTTTCAATGGCCCCACTTTCAGGGGACCCCTGTCCCGGAGGGTAGTCACCGGTTTTGCTGGTGACTGGGCCTCAGCCGACTCTACCGCAGGTCCATCCTCCAATCAGCCTCTCCAGAGACTGCGACTTGGTGAAAAGGTTGGTCTGAGATGATTTACAAGGCCCAATAGTTTATGGGTTGGCCTGCAAGTTCATGGCCGTTGTCCTTGTTTTTAACTTTTTTTTTAGCTGCAGAAACGGGACATAGACGGTCCCAACGGGGACTGAACTTGTGGGTAGCGGGGAACCACTACCACTGCTGCATGGGCCCGTATGGCTCACTGGGCGCCCGGGGGCCAGCATTCTGGGACCTATTTGTGACTACCTGGTTTTGCCAGAGCGTCACACTGCGAGCGTGAGCCGAGTGTCATGCGACTGTGACCCGATCTTGCGATCAGGGCATAGCTGTGGAGGAGAGGGCGGGCGCTGCGCTCCTCCATTGTCAGTCTGTGCGTATATCGCACTGCACTAGGATAACATCTGAGTGCAATCTGATGGTTTTCTCGCACCCATAGACTCAGTCCGTTTAGGGCTGAGGAAAAACTCGCAGATCTGAGCTGCAGCATTGTCTTAAATGGGGCTGAGTGCAAAGTGAGATTTTGTCACATTGCATTTGACACACCCCAGGGCCTTGGGATACTCGGTCCCGGGCCTTGAATCACGGGGACGTGTCACAGGTGGCCGGTGGCCGGTTCCGTGAACCTGGGGGTCGCTTAATAAAAAGGGGAAATAAAAATGGAAAATAAAATGTTTTTCGTGACGCCACTTGCGGAATACGGCTATATGGGGAAAGCCACCGCTGCAAAGTCTCTCACTGCTGGGGGTGGGGGTGTAGTTGTAGTTGGTGGGTCCCCGTGGCCTGAAGCGTTCTGGGGTCTCCTCCTGTTGTCACAGTCCTGGCCCGTACGGCTGGCAGCGTGAACCTCTCTTGGGTTGGACCTGGGGCGAGAACCTGGTCATCGGGAATCGAGGTGGCGTCCTCCTCTGCAGCTCCCGGTGGCGTTGCGGCCTGGTCCTTCGCTGTCCGGGTTGGATACCTGGTTGAGGGATGACTCTGCCAGACAGGTCGGTGGGGTCAAGGAGGACTCTTGTGTCGTGCCCTCCATTCGCAGCTCTGCAAGCGGTGCCCGATTCTCGCGGGCCCGCATAGCCACCACCATCCCCATCATGCCAGCTCTCCATGCCTCTATTTGCTGTAGCTGCTGTGCTCGCATCGCACAGCCGCTGGACCTCTTCCTCCAGCCTCTCCGCAGTCCACGCTTCTTCCTCATCCCGATCTCCTGGAGCAGACATTTTCTCTGTCTTCCCGGAAACATTCTGCAGCAGGGTTCCGGGTTCCCTGCACCAGTTTTGTTTTCACATGGCTTGGTCACTCCCCGGGGGTGGGGTTTTACTTTGCGCCCTTTTTACAACCGCTCTTCGTCTGACGCAGTTAATTTTCTGTCACACAAGATGGCGGACAATTTTACAAGTTCAGTCACAAACACAATCCACAAGGCGCACGTCACCCGGTGTTACTGGTTTTAGTCCAATCCTGTTCATGACGCTAAAAGCTGACGCACCCCAGGGCCTTGGGGTACTCGGTCCCAGGCCTTGAATCACGGGGACGTGTCACAGGTGGCCGGTGCCCGGTTTCGTGACCCTGGGGGTCACTAAATAGAAAGGGAAAATAAAATGTTTTTCATGATGCCACTTGAGGTATGCGGCTACTTGGCGAAAGCCGCCGCTGCAAAGTCTCTCACTGCCGGGGCTGGTGGTGTTGAGCAGCTTGGATGTTATGGCCCTCCACAAGTAGAGCTAAGCCTCAGGGGAGAATGATGGTAGTTGTAGTATGGTGAAAGTTGGTGATGCAGAGGTGTGGGAAGAATTCAGACAACACAAGGGCTGCGGTTTAACTTGTTCTTTACTCACTGGTTCTGAGTAGCTTCAACCCAGCTCGTGCTGGTCTCTACCAATCTGGGCCTCAGGTAATCCAGTATTCCCTTGATCCCAGTGCCGGTGTAGTGATCTGGTGAGCTTTACTTCCATGCACCCGTCTGTAGTTGGTGGGTCCCTGTGGCCTGAAGCGTTCTGGGGTCCCCTCCTGTTGTTACAATCCTGGCCTGTATGGCAGGCAGCTTGAACCTCTCTTGGGTTGGACCTCTGTCCCAGTTCCCGGGTTCCCTCTTTGCTGCTGTGCCCCGGACACTAACGTTAATGAGGAACCCTGATGATTCCCTCACTCGGCAGATTTATCAGGTGAGCTTGAAGCGTCTTCCTGAACTAGGGCTCTGCACTCCGCCGGTGCTCGGTCCCGTGAGTACTCGCACCGTACTCTCCCTGGCGACCGTACGCCTTGAGCCCAACAAGCTACTTTACACTTTCTGTCTGAACGTCAACTTCTGACTGACTGTCTGACTGACTGTGTCTCTGACAAGATGTCTATCTTCTGTCAACTGCAATGACTAGCCCCTCCTCCTCCCAGGTTTCTGACTAATGGATTGGATAAGTCCCGACCAATAGGTGGCCATTCATCAGACCTATCTCTAGTCTGTTACCCAGTCTGGGAAAATGGGCATGATATGTGGATATGTGTGTTTGAATGGTATTTACCTACACTGGTCTTCCAGGACAATTTTTTTCCCAGAATTATTTAATACCTTGTCACTACCGTCTTGGTTTAATTCTCTAAATGCTTTCTTTTTGTCATTTATTGTGCCCCTTGCAGCTTCATTTGGCCATAGTGGTTTCCTCCTATTTCTAGCTTGTTTATTCCCATATAGTTTATATTGTGCACAGGTCCTATTCAGGATGCTTATAATTGTCCAATTTGCTTTGTGTAATTTTTTAAGACATTGTCCCAGTTTATGGTACTAAGATCATTTTTTAGCCATTGGAAATTCACCTTTCTGAAGTTTAGTGTCCTACACTTTATTAAAGGATACATAAAAATGTATTATTTTTTGATCCCTATTATTCATATGACCACCAACTCGTATATTTGATATGCGGTATGGCCGATTACACTGAACAAAAATATAAATGTGCCGCCCCCGTGCCAGCAGCCGCCGCTGCTCGGATCCGGACCTCCTAAGGGGGGTGGCTCGAGGGTCTCCGGACCCGGGGGTCTCGCGGACACGCCGAATAAATGGGGGGACGTAGATGTACGGGCTAGGCCGTATTAAGTTCGTGACGCCACCCACGGTGTGTGGTGAGTTGGGACACCACCGCTGCGGTTATGGGGCACCCGGGGGAGATGTAGCGGCAGCTGGATGTTAACCCCTCCGTGGGTAGGGATGGTTGCCCCGGGGCCCAGTGTCTTTGTGCAGGGTGTAGCGATGGCAGGGGGTTGTTTAATTACTCACAGTCAATAAATCACACGAGTCTCTGGTAAACCAAGGTGCTGGTGGCCGGCGCGCGGCTGGTGGTCGCTATCCTTTTCCTCTACACTGACTTTGTGTAGGTGGACTTCCTAGTTTGGAACTCCGAAGTCCGCTCCCGGCTGAATGTGGCCTGAGGGGCCATGCCCGCAGACGCTGGCCCGTGGGATCTATGGGCCCTGGCGGTGACCTCCTATCCCTATCAGTGGGCTGTTGTCTTCTATGAGGGACTTTGGGTGGGACAGGACCTCTAGTCCTGGCCTCAATCAGTTAATTAACCAGACCACTGGTTTCCGGTCCTGACTTCAGGGTCCGAGTACCCCCCTTTGTGCTCCCGTTTCTGGGTCGTTTCCTCGTGTTGGTACCGGCGGGCTACAACCCTGTCCCGGTCCACCTCGGTTCTGCCGAGCCGTCTTCCCGTCTCCTGCTGACGGAGACCACCGTCTGCCTCCTAGCCAGTGGCACCAGGGCTCCTACCCTGGTACGGTTCAACTTGAACTCTCCTGCTGGAGCTACACTTAGCTCCAGCCCACACTCCTCTCCAACTTGAACTCCAAACTAATCTGAAGCTTAACTGCTTGTTTTCCCACGCCGGGCTGTCTGGACCCCTGGGTGGGCGTGTCCAACCACCTGGTCACGGCCACTGGTGTGTCTATCTTTCCCTAAGGGGGGGTGACTAGGGTTTCTAGGTTGCCTGTGTGTTTCCTAGTGAGGGAAGGTGTTATGTGGGGGCCTATTTGTGACTACCTGGTTTTGCCAGGGCGTCACATTCCCCCTTGGTTTAATACAGACCATCCGCAGGCTGTCCGACCACCGCCATTTATTGAACTGGAAAAGATAAAAGGGTAAAACAGCTTACAAGCATAATAACATATTTACAATCAAGCATATTTGTGGTTTCTTCACTTACGGGAGGCATTTTTCTTAAACGTTGCACACATAAACAACCGGGACGGGACGGACCGGGTCCTTCTCACCTCACCCACCCAAAACAACCTGCCCCCTGGTGCCACCGCTAAGCACTAATGCGCACCCCTTGCCTAAGTCCAGGACAGGTTCGGGTGTTACACAAACAGGCTGGGTAAAAAGTTCCTTACCCTGCAGTCCTTTTTCAAGGGCCCCACATCCAGGGGACCCCTGACCCAGAGGGTAGTCATCGGTTTTGCTGGTGACAGGGCCTCGGCCGACTCTACCGCAGGTCCGTCCTCCAATCAGCCTCTCCAGAGACTGCGGCATGGTGAGAAGGTTGGCCAGGGATTATTTACAAGACCCAAAAGTTTATGGGTTGGCCTGCAAGTTAACGGCCATTGTCTTTTTAATTGTAAAACAGGAACTGTAACTGTAACGGGATCAACATACGGTCCCAACGGGGACTTTGCAGGGGAGGTAGCCAGGAACCGCTACCTAAACATCATCATCTTCGGGACTGGAGAGTGGCGGAGAGGGGTGGGTGTGCAGCTGGGCGCCCATTCTCACCCTCCTCCTGACATCGAGGGCAAACCACCCCCTCTCTCCACAGTGCCGGGTATATGTCACCAACTCTCCAGGTCCCGGTCTGGGTGGCCGACAGGCAGGTGCGGGGCCACGTCCCTCCGGGACACAAAGATTTCGGCCTCCAGGCCCGACTCGTATATGAAGCCCCACCCCTTTTGGGCCATAAAGTGCCGGACCTGGCCTTAGTACGTCGGGCCCCGCACCCGGAAAGTGGCATTCGTCAAATGGTCCTTCTCCATGTAGGTCCGGGACAGGACCTCCGCCTTCCGTTTCTCCTGGGCGACAATATCTTTTCCCAGCTGGCCCTGCTACCGCTCCCAGTACGAAGCATCTGCTGCCTGCTCCCGTTCAACCTGCGCGGGGGCCGGGCCTAGCCGGAGTCCCTCCGTGCTGGCTACGACCGGCACCTTTGGCAATGGAGGGCCCTGCTGTGACGTGGCCCACTCTGCTGCCCTGCAGCTGCATCCCCGCTGTGCCTCAGTGAAGGCCGGGAGTTTGGGAGCGGCCAGCGTTGCTTGCGGTGCTAGCTTCCGATCGGGAACCGCCTTTGCTGTGGCCGGGTGGACTGCCAGGGCCATTGTTGTCTCGGGCGCTGCCTCTTCCGGGACCGGGATCGATGTCGGGTTCAGGACTGGACGGGGCACCTTCCGGGTACTGGTCTGGCGGTGAGCCAGTATCGGTGCCGGGGCAGTGACAGGCTCGCTGCTGGCGGCTTCCGCTGGCGGGCCCTCGCAGGCCAACGGAACGGGTACCGCTGCCGGTGTTGGTGGCAGGGGACCGAGCGAGGTGTCAGCAACAAGTGTGAGCGGCGTGGGAGGCAGCGTGGTGGACAGGGGCAGACCGGGTCCCTCAGCCTGGTTGGCCGGTCCCTGTGGGACATAAGGGCGTGGATCGCTTACCCGCTCCTCCGAGGCTGCCTCCACTTCACGGGCCCGAACAGCTGCGGCTAACTCCGCCATCTCGGTCGTCCATCTTTTAAGCAGAAAGCTCACCTGTGCCTGGATCCGGCGGCACATACGCTCCATCTGGGCTTCTACCCAGTCGGCTGTTCCGGGCACGGGCTCCTTCACTGCGGGCTTGCCATACGGGTCGGCCATGCTGCACGGTCGGTGGTATCCAGGAACAAGAAGGGTGGCAGGGTCCTGGAGTCCCTGCCCTTTATCTGCTCGGTCACATGTCGCAGAATCTTCACCCGCCCCCCTTGGTCTTTTGCCGGCACTTCTTTATGCGGCCTGTTAGTTTTGTTTTACGACTTCAGGCTCGCTTTCCGTCCGCGTTCCCAGGGGGCGGGGCTTCGGCTTTCACGCCCTTTTCTCTGGGAAGAAGACGCTGGGCTGTAGTTTTCATGCCCAAAGATGACGGCAAAATGGCGACTTCTGAAAATTTAGCAACGGATCACCGCTGACTATTCAATACAAGGCACACTTCCACAAGGTAAGTGGATGGGTAAGTATCCTGTTCGTGACGCCAAGTTTTCAGGGTGTGCCGCCCCCGTGTCAGCAGCCGGCGCTGCTCAGATTTGGGCTTTCTGGGGTGGTGGCTCGAGGGTCTCCGTACCCGGGGGTCTCGCGGACATGCCGAATAAAAAGGGGGGGGACGTAGATGTACGGGCTAGGCCATAGTAAGTTCATGACGCTACCCACAGTGTGTGGTGAGGTGGGACACCACCGCTGCTGTTGTGGGGCACCCGGGGGAGATGTTGTGGCAGCTAGTTGTTAACCCCTCTGTGGGTAGGGATGGTTGCCCCGGGACCCGGTGACTCAGTGCAGGGTATAGCGACCGCAGGGAGTGTTTGTTTACTCACAGTTAATAAATCACACAAGTCTCTGGTAAACCAAGGTGCTGGTGGCCAGTGCCGAGGCTGGTTGCATTCGGGTCCCCCACCTGGATGGTGGTCTCTATCCTTTTCCTCTGCACTGTTTGTGTAAAGTAGACTTCCTAGTCTGAAACTCAGGAGTCCGCTCCCGGCTGGATGTGGCCTAAGGAGCCGTGCCTGCAGACGCTGGCCCGTGGGATCTTTGGGCCCTGGCGGTGACCTCCTATCCCTATCGGTGGGCTGTTGTCTTCTATGAGGGACTTTGGGTGGGACAGGACCTCTAGTCCTGGCCTCAATCGGTGAATTAACCAGTCCGCTTGTTTCCGGTTCTGGCTTCAGAGTCCGAGTACCCCCCTTTGTGCTACGGTTTCCGGGTCGGTTCCCCGGGTCGGTACCGGCGGGCTACAACCCTATCCCGCTCCACCTCGGTTCTGCCGAGCCGTCTTCCCGTCTACTGCTGACGGAGACCACCGTCTGCCTCCTAGCCAGTGGCACCAGGGCTCCTACCCTGGCACCGTTCAACTTGAACTTTCCTGCTGGAGCTACACTTAGCTCCAGCCCACACTCCTCACCAACTTGAACTCCAAACTAATCTGAAGCTTAACTGCTTGTTTTCCCACGCCGGGCTGTCTGGACTCCTGGGTGGGCATGTCCAACTGCCTGGTCACGCCCACTGGTGTGTCTATCTTTCCCTAAGGGGGGTGACTAGGGTTTCTAGGTTGGCTGTGTGTTTCCTAGTGAGGGAAGGTGTTATGTGGGGGCCTATTTGTGACTACCTGGTTTTGCCAGGGCGTCACAATCCCATCCCATTATGGCCTCTTTCACCTGCAGATCCCATCCCATTATGGCCTCTTTCCCCTGCAGATCCCATCCCATTATGGCCTCTTTCCCCTGCTGATCCTATCATGGTTTCTTTCCCCTGCAGATCCCATCAAAGCCTCTTTCCCCAGCAGATCTCATCCCATGTGCTCCTTTTCCCCTGCAGATCCTGTCCCATGTGCCTCCTTTTCACATATAGTTCCCATCTTATGCGGCTCCTTTCCCCTGCAGATCTTGTCCCATATGTCTCCTTTTCCCATATAGTTCCCATCTTATGCGGCTCCTCTCCCCTGCAGATTCTTGTCTCACTTCATCTTCGTCTCACTGAAGCTTACCTGCTCCAAGCACCGGCGGCCTCTCCTCTGTCTTCCGTCCTTCTCTGCAGGAACACTGATGCTGACAGGCGGCAGCAGAATGAGCAACCTCACTACGCTGCCGTGACCTCTGCAGCGTAAGCGTGTCACTGTACACCAGGCCAGGGAGCAGACAGGCTCCACTGAATCCGGAAGTGCGGCGCGTACGGAGGTACGGGGATTCATTTGTGTTAGTGTCTTAAAGACACTAATACAAGTGAATACAGAAAACCGGATCGCCGGAGCCGTTTCTTACCGGTCCGGTGAACCGGCTGCTATTTTAACAACCGGTTCGCCCGAACCGGATAGAACAGGCTGAATCCCACCCCTGGCTTATGCATGTCCTAACAATAAAATGGAAGTCTTCTCTTCTGTCCAGCTCTTTTCCACGTTTTAAATCAAAGCATAGGAGCTCTTTTCATGTTGAATGTACTCCTTGGGTTGCTAAATTTACAGCACAGTTAATCATTGATTTGGATACATAACCGCAGTCTGTACGGAACGCCATGCACCAATCAACATCAAGAATGGACACAATTTTACCCATTAAGGCTCAGTCACATGGCCGTATAACACAGATGATGATCGCTTCATAAAGCCCGGACGGGCCACTGGCTCTCCTGAACCGAGTGTGAGAGCTGCATAGAAATACACGCTGACACACTCAAGTCAAGATTGTCGTTCGTGTTATACGGCCGTGTGACTGTACTCTTAGAAATTACGGCACCTCTCTGTAAGATAAAGATGCCTTTTTAGTAGCTGCACCACTATAGAATATATATTTGATTGTATGTCAAAACTGTTGGCATAAAGAATTGCTTTTAATTGAATTTTTAAATTACCACTGATTGAGTGGAGTCTAAAGCTGGGTTTACACACTGCAACATCGCAAACGACATCGCTGTAACGTCACCGGTTTTGTGACGCAATAGCGATGTTGTTTGCGATGTTGCAGTGTGTGAAACCTATCAGCGACCCGGCCCCTGCTGTGAAGTTGTAATCGTTACAAATCGTTCAGGACCATTCCTAGGTCCTTTGTTTCCCGCTGTGCAGCATGCATCGCTGGAAAGTTTCAGTGTGTGAAAGACTTTGCAGAGACTTTGTTAGCAACTTCCCTTTCAAAAGGCTGCTTATCAACGTCCCCAACAACCAGCTAGGTCGCTCTGCAGGTCCGGATCGCTGTTGAGTTGTTGGCCAGGTTTGCCTGTTTGAACGCTCACCAGAGACTTAGCAGAGACTTAGGGAGGTCGCTGTTACGTCACAAAACCGGTGACGTTACAGCGATGTCCTTTGCGATGTTGCAGTGTGTAAACCCAGCTTAAGAAAAATCTTTGTTTCGGTATAGGCATTTTCTCAAGACTAGGTGAGAAGCTGTGAATTCTACACTGCACCAGAAGATGTCATCTGTCTGTGATCTGAAGCAAAAGTGTTAAGCTGGGTTTACACACTGCAACATCGCAAAGGACATCGCTGTAAGGGTACCTTCACACTTAGCGATGCAGCAGCGATCCGACCAGCGATCTGACCTGGTCAGGATCGCTGCTGCATCGCTACATGGTCGCTGGTGAGCTGTCAAACAGGCAGATCTCACCAGCGACCACTGAACAGCCCCCAGCCAGCAGCGACGTGCAAGCGACGCTGCGCTTGTACGGAGCCGCCGACTGGAAGCTGCGGAGACTGGTAACTAAGGTAAACATCGGGTATGGTTACCCGATGTTTACATTAGTTACCAGCGCTGTGTGCAGGGAGCAGGGAGCCGCGCACACTGAGCGCTGGCTCCTTGCTCTCCTAGCTGCTGTACACATCGGGTTAATTAACCCGATGTGTACAGCAGCTACATGTGCAGAGAGCCGGAGCCGGCAGCACAGGCAGCGTGAGAGCTGCGGAGGCTGGTAACTAAGGTAAATATCGGGTAACCACCTTGGTTACCCGATGTTTATCTTGGTTACAAGCTTACCTCAGCTGTCAGACGCCGGCTCCTGCTCCCTGCTCGCTTCATTTGTCGCTCTCTCACTGTCACACACAGCGATCTGTGTGTCACAGCGGGAGAGCGGCTTTGAAGAAAACGAACCAGGGCTGTGTGTAACGAGCAGCGATCTCGCAGCAGGGGCCAGATCGCTGCTCAGTGTCACACACAGCGAGATCGCTAATGAGGTCACTGCTGCGTCACAAAAAGCGTGACTCAGCAGCGATCTCGGCAGCGAGCTCGCTGTGTGTGAAGCACCCCTTACGTCACCGGTTTTGTGACGTAACAGCGACCTCCCTAAGTCTCTGCTAAGTCTCTGGTGAGCGTTCAAACAGGCAAACCTGGCCAACAACTCAACAGCGATCCGGACCTGCAGAGCGACCTAGCTGGTTGTTGGGGACGTTGATAAGCAGCCTTTTGAAAGGGAAGTTGCTAACAAAGTCTCTGCAAAGTCTTTCACACACTGAAACTTTCCAGCGATGCATGCTGCACAGCGGGAAACAAAGGACCTAGGAATGGTCCTGAACGATTTGTAACGATTACAACTTCACAGCAGGGGCCGGGTTGCTGATAGGTTTCACACACTGCAA
Source organism: Anomaloglossus baeobatrachus (assembly GCF_048569485.1). Taxonomy (NCBI): domain Eukaryota; kingdom Metazoa; phylum Chordata; class Amphibia; order Anura; family Aromobatidae; genus Anomaloglossus; species Anomaloglossus baeobatrachus. The sequence continues at coordinate 635,132,594 of NC_134354.1, forward strand.
CATCGCAAACAACATCGCTATTGCGTCACAAAACCGGTGATGTTACAGCGATGTCGTTTACGATGTTGCAGTGTGTAAACCCAGCTTTATATGGTTACACAGCTAGATAGTTATCTGAAATACAAAGAGTAATCTGCATCTGAAGGAACAGGAATAAATAAAGTGGATTATCTGAACCCACAGTGAGGATGTCAGGACATGTCAGAACATGGAACAAGCAGATTACAAACAAGAATCAATGTGATTGTAGCAATTGTACAGAAAAGGAATAATTATTCAATAGCAATGTGAATGATGATCCACAAGATCAAGGTCGGTAAAATATCTACTGATGTGCCCCATGTACTTCTACACCTACTGTGAGTGAAGGAGCTGGTCTACACCAGTCTGGAAGTCTTGGGGGGTCGCAATCTCAGACCACCACTACTGACATCGTCTCAGTGGAATGTTAGTGGGCTTTAAAGAAGTTGTCCAGTTACCAAAACCGATTTTTTTTTTTGCTGATAAATCTTGCTAATATGTGCCCCTCAACACATCTATTATGTTTTTTCAGCAAAATTAGCTTTTATTGTGCACTAGCAGCACACGGTCATTGCTGGCTCCAGCTCTGATGGGGTTAATCTCTCCTCCGACTTCCTGTGTTCAGTTCCTACAAGTCCCAGAATTCTTTGTGGCTCTAGGGCGGTGTCTGGCTTATCTAACACACCCATTGTGTCTAATACACCCACTCTGCTCCCACCCAAACCCTCCTCCCTGCCTCTTCCCAGTGGATGCACTGAGATCAATCATACAGACAGCAGCAGCTCTACACAGCCAGGGGAAGAAAGTGTGTGTGCGTATATACAGTGTGTGTGCGTATATACAGTGTGTGTGTATATACAGTGTGTGTGTATATACAGTGTATGTGTGTATATACAGTGTGTGTGCGTATATACAGTGTGTGTGTATATATACAGTGTGTGTGTGTGTGTGTGTGTGTATGTCATACTCACCTGTCTGCAGGGTCCCGGTGCCATGCCTGCTTCCAGCCCCTGTCTCGGTCCCGCCGCTCTGGCTGTGTGCAGTCTCCCCGGGGCACGCACGAAGCTTGCAGGACCTGGCCGTGGATCACCTGATGCAGTCACCTGACGCATCAGCTGATCGATTCTCGTGGTGTCGCCGGCTTCTTTGCGCTCGGCCGGCTATCAGCTGATCCTGCCGTCAGGAGACTTCATCAGCTGATTACCGGCCGCTCCTGCAGCGATGGGACAAGATCAGACTCTCATCCGATTGCTGCAGGAGCTACCGGTAATCAGCACAGACGTGAGTATTTATTTATTTATTTTTTTTTTTTTGCACTGATGCTTCAGCTGATTGTATAATCGGCTTTTATACAATCAGCTGATGTGTCATGTGATTCACGTAGTTTAACCTGACACATCATCTGATCGCTTTGCCTTCCAGCAAACCGATCAGATGATATTGGATCCTGATTGGACGGCGCGGGACCCTAACCCAGGATTACTGCGGAGGGGGGTTTATTTCAATAAAGATGGAGTCACTAATTGTGTTGTGTTTTATTTCTAATAAAAATATTTTTCTGTGTGTTGTTTTTTTTTTTATCATTACTAGAAATTCATGGTGGCCATGTCTAATATTGGCGTGACACCATGAATTTCGGGCTTAGGGCCAGCTGATAATATACAGCTAGCCCTAACTCCATTATTACCTAGCTAGCCACCCGGCATCAGGGCAGCTGGAAGAGTTGGATACAGCTCCAGAAGATGGCGCTTCTATGAAAGCGCCATTTTCTGGGGTGGCTGCGGACTGCAATTCGCAGTGGGGGTGCCCAGAAAGCTTGGGCACTCTTCACTGTGGATTCCAATCCACAGCTGCCTAGTTGTACCCGGCTGGACACTAAAATTAGGCGAAGCTCACGTCATTTTTTTTTTAAATTATTTCATGAAATTCATGAAATAATTAAAAAAAAAGGGCTTCTCTATATTTTTGGTTCCCAGCCGGGTACAAATAGGCAGCTGGGGGTTGGGGGCAGCCCGTACCTGCCTGCTGTACCCGGCTAGCATACAAAAATATGGCGAAGCCCATGTCATTTTTTTTTTCTTTTTGGGTAAAAAACTGCATACAGTCCTGGATGCAGGATGCTGAGCCTTGTAGTTCTGCAGCTGCTGTCTGCTCTCCTGCATACACTAGTGAATGGAGGATGCTGAGCCTTGTTCTGCAGCTGCTGTCTGCTCTCCTGCATACACTAGTGAATGGAGGATGCTGAGCCTTGTAGTTCTGCAGCTGCTGTCTGCTCTCCTGCATACACTAGTGAATGGAGGATGCTGAGCCTTGTAGTTCTGCAGCTGCTGTCTGCTCTCCTGCATACAATGAACATTTTGAATAAGGAAATGACATCAGAACTTTTTTTTTTTTCATCAACAATCTTTAATGGCATTGTGCACTGATTAAAAACGCAGTGAGCAAAAACGCAGCAAAAAAGACACTAAATCGCAGCAAAAACGTGACATGCAGCACCGCAGGTGACAGAGCAGAGCAAGTTGGTGACATGCTCTGCTCTGACACATAGTGTGCTGCATGTCACTGTATCCACTCTGGGACTTGTTGTGCAGGTGACCGGATGATACATGTCACTAACTGCCCCACTCTGTGATTTCTGCTGCATAGTACCAACTGTATACACTCTCACCTGCACAACAAGTCCCATAGTGGAGACAGTTAGTGACATGTAGCATCCGGTCACCTGCACAACAAGTGCCAGAGTGGAGAAAGATAGTGACATGCAGCACACTATGTGTCAGAGCAGAGCATGTCACTGTCTCCACTCCGCTGACCTCACAGCCCGTACACGCTGCGATGGATGCAGGGGGACACAGAACAAGTAATCGGCCGACACTGGAGTCATCTGATTACTTGGGATGAATTGAGCAGTAAAATGCTCTGGTGCTCGATGGGCGAAGCCCATGCCGATTTTTTTTTAAAAAAATTCATTAAAAATAAGAAAACAAAAAAATCACATTGTTTGTGGGCTCCCACTGCATTTTCTATTGCTAAGGGTAACCAAAGCAGCTACTGGCTGCTAACCCCCGCTGCTTGGTGTTACTTTCACTGGCAATAGAAATGCAGGGAAGCATTTTTTTTTTATAAAGGTTTTTCCCTGAAAACGTTTTTAAGAAAATGACGTGGGCTTCGCCATATTTTTGTATGCTAGCCAGGTACAGCAGGCAGCTACGGGCTGCCCCCAACCACCAGCTGCCTAGTTGTACCCGGCTGGGAACCAAAAATATAGAGAAGCCCTTTTTTTTTTAATTATTTCATGAATTTCATGAAATAATTTAAAAAAAAAAAAAAATGACGTGAGCTTCGCCTAATTTTAGTGTCCAGCCGGGTACAACTAGGCAGCTGGGGATTGGAATCCACAGTGAAGGGTGCCCAAGCTTTCTGGGCACCCCCACTGCGAATTGCAGTCCGCAGCCACCCCAGAAAATGGCGCTTTCATAGAAGCGCCATCTTCAGGCGCTGT